>NC_065510.1:44479196-44558950 GCF_006386435.1 Epinephelus moara
CTCATTAGTTCCTCATTAGTTCCTCAGTAACTACTCATTAGTTCCTCAGTAACTACTCATTAGTTCCTCATTAGTTCCTCAGTAACTACTCCTCTATGAAATTTGATCATGAGTTACTGAGGAACTGACCATTAACTAATAGTTAGTTCCTCATTAGTTACTCATTAGTTACTCATTAGTTACTCATTAGTTCATCAGTAACTACTCTAATTTTGTGTACCATAGTTCCTCAGTAACTACTCATTAGTTCCTCAGTAACTACTCATTAGTTCCTCATTAGTTCCTCAGTAACTAATCTAATTTTGTGTACCTTATTGTAAAGTGTTACCTATAATTTCACTGTCCGGACTAAGAATAATGATTAGGTTTACCTGACCTTTAAGTCTTGCACTTCTCTTTTTTTCTCATAGAATGATGGGGATTGCCCGCTCATCCGTCGTGTGCTTTGTTATTGACACCACTGGCAGTATGTCAGATGACATCGATGAAGCCAGGGCGGTTGTTTACAAAATCATTGACAGCAAAAAAGGAACACAGGATGAGCCATCCGAGTACATTCTGGTGCCCTTCAATGACCCGAGTATGAACTCTTCTACTTAATCATTGATCATGTCTATAAAAACCATCAGTGATGTTAGACTCCTGGTGATGTCATAAGGCCATAGAATGTTAAAAATGTAATGCTTCCCTGTATAGTTATAAAACTAGTTATGTATAAGTGTAACATCTTACGTAAAGTAGATACAGCAAACTGTGATGCATGCATCTGTCATATGCATAGTAGTTCTGTAGGATGACAAATGGTTAAAAAAAAATTCAGCCCGGGTTAGTCTTTGTGTTTAGCTCATAGACTGTATGTAAAGATGGATGAAGCATCTTCACTGGGCCCACAGGAGGTGTACCAGGCTTTAAAGCCAATTTTCATAGTGGCCAAACAGTGGAATTGCAACTCCCAAGTCCATCATGTGATGCCATTGAGCCCAAAAAGACTTCGCCCATAGACTTACATTTGGAAAGAGAAGTCTGTAAATCAGTTGATAAATTGTTTTGAGTGTCACAACCCCCATGAAATGACTTGTTTCACTATCAGGGTTTAATCCATTCAGACTGAAAACAGGAGCTGCAAGATTAAATCATTTTATTCCATTCAAGTTAGCAGAGCGCTAGGAAGCAGCAAAAGTAGGCAGGCCAGAGCAGTTTAAATGGGGCAGCCTGAATGAGATTCCCCAATTGGTTGCATAGAAAGGAATCGTGTGATCCATTAGCTGACTCCCTTCCATCAGTCAGCTCCTCCATTAGTTGACTGGGCTACTTGAGATCAACCGATGTGGCTGGGATGTGAGCTGAGCTTAACATTGTGTCCTGCCTGAACTAATGCTATGCTCAATTTTTATAGCATCAAATTACTAATAAAAAACAAACTTATCTGAAAAACAAACACTTGAACATAAAGCAATGTGATAAGAACTACCTAAAATGACAGAAATCATCTCTGGGAGAGAATTATTTTACATGTTCGTTTGTTAGTTTGGCTTATGTCCCATCCTCCTAATACAGAGGGGTTGTCTTTATGACCTTCACTTTTGGGGAGGTGTCATGTCATTTATATTGTTTATACAGTCTATAGTTTAGCCCCTTATCTGTGCTTTATATGTAGAGTTTGGACCGATGATCAGGACAACAGACCCTGATAAGATGAAAAGAGAAATCTCCAAGCTCACTGCAGCAGGAGGGGGTGATATTCCTGAGATGTGCCTGTCAGGACTTCAGGTACTAGAACTGTGATATTGTCTAACCAGGGTGTTTGTTGTCTGGGGGAAACCTTTCCAGATATTTCTATTGATCCTTTAAAGAATATGGTGATTGAGAGTGAACTGACTAAGTTCATTATTTTATTTCTCCAGTTGGCTCTCACTGGTGCCCCTGCCTCCTCCCACATCTATGTTTTCACTGATGCTACAGCCAAAGACATCGCCCTCAAGGACACTATTGTCGCTCTCATCAGGAGCACCAAGTCAACGGTAAATGCAAATACTGACTGACACACAAAGCTTTGCTATGTTCATTCATTTTACTAAGCCTAAGTGAATTGAAATTGGGATATACAGTGTGTTACAATCCCCATACTATAATACTATATAGTATGTCAGAAAAAGATTTAATATGTCCCAATACATAATATGTCCTCTGCGCAGCGGACAATACGTCACAAACAACTGAGCCACAAACAGATGACAGCTTGACATCTCATTGACAGCTCACTGACAGCTGTTTGACACCTGTCTGAAGTCGCAATGACAGATGACAGTGCATTAAAGTAACTTATGACCAGCTGAATAGTAATAATAAGAATATTGATTGTTTAAGTGAACAAAATAATTATAAATATTACAAACAACAACAGGACATAACTGTAAAAATAACTGACAGAGAAATGCAGATGTAATTTCGCCTTTGCAAATATAATATGTGCAAATCTACAGTCTGTAGTTAAACTACATTCACTGCAAAGTAACAACAGCAGAGCTCTCCGGGTTGATCTCCATCTCTGGCATTTCAGTAAGTGGCGTTTTATTTCTAAGGTGACAGATATAAAAGCAAGGGTGTCAAAGTTCAGGGCGTAATGTTATGAGAAAGTAGTATGTCCGGATTGTGTGCATACTGCATGCAATAGAACATCATTTTTAAGGGCAGCTGCAGTACCTACTAAATGTAAAAAGATAAAGTATGCAATTTGGAACGCACCCATAATCTCCAAATCAAATGACCCCAACAGGTATCATTCTTCATGACCGGGGCCAGTAGGAGGCGTCGTCGTTCCCTCAGAGCCGGTTCTTTTGAAGACTACAAGACCTTGGCTTTGGCCTCTGGAGGCCAGGCCATCCAGGTGTCTAAGAAGCAGTTACCTCAGGCCACAGACGTCATTCTTGACACCTCCACTTCAGCTCTGGTAAGACTGTGACATTCTGTGCTATCTGAAGCATGTAACAGGTCTTCAGTGGTTGGCGCAGTTTGAAAAGTAAAGCAGTAAATCATCATGCTCTCCTTGTTCTCCCCTCTCCCTCAGGTGACAGTTGTTCAGCGAGCAAGAAACCCTGGGAAGCAGGAGACCTTCCCCTTTATGTTGGATGAATCTCTGAAAAATATCACCATCTACATCACAGGGACATCCATTGCTTTCACACTGACAAGCCCTGCAGGTATCTCACCATTCCAGTTTAAGGCAGTGGAAATGTTTGAGACTCATTTGGAGTCCTTTTTCTTGCTGAGAGTATCACTGTGTTACATATTTATGACCAATGTATGCATGTTAACATTCCAGGTGTGAGCCAGAGCCACAGTGAGGCCAGCGGTAAACTGGGGACCATACAGATAGTAGGCAACCTGAGGAGAATTCGTCTCCACGCTGACAACCAGGCAGGCACCTGGAAGATCAACATCAACTCCAACCAACCATACACACTTAAAGTCACAGGTCAGATAGACACTGTTCATTATACATGCTCTTTCTGTACACAAGCGCTGTTGAATTTGCATATACACTTTATTTGTAGATTATAGGAATAGTTCAACATTGTAAGAGATATGCTTATTTGTTTTCGTGCCAAGAGTAAGATGAAATGATCAATACCACATTCAAGTCCATGTGGTATATATAAGGCAACAACAGGCAAGCTGCTCAGCTAAGCATAAAGACTGGAAATGGGGGAAATAGCCAACACATTCTCAACCAACATGCTCTCATTCCAAGTCCTCACATATCACTGCTGTCAGTGGACTTTCACGTCTACATATTACGCATTAGGTATCCTCCTGCACCTGTTGTTGACATTTGGGGTTGCCACAACCAACACTGGGACGTCATCAAAAGCACATGGTTAGGTGTAGAAAAAATCATTAGGGTTTGGCTCTACATTCATACAGGAAGCAAACACCAGGCCCCTGGGTGAAAGTCAGGGGTTTGTTGGACCCATCCACCACCCCTCACACCTGCCATATAGGGACTTTCAACCTGACTCCGTCCAGCAGCGTACCCTAACACCACAAAATGTTATGGCCAGCTGCGTAACAAATTGACGCCGCTAGTCAGCATATCATACTGTCGCAAAAGGTGGCTTTTGGCATCAGGTGTCTGACACCAAAATCACTGACAAAGTGGCAGTATTCGATGACTTTGGAATGAGAATGGACTGGTAATGAACACCCAAGCAACAGTCACTCCACTAGATATAGCACTTGTCAGTGCCCTGGATAAACGTTCACCACCACCCTTACCGCATTCACCACCACCCCTCCCGCCCACCCAATAGGGACTTTCTAGCTCCTGTTATTACGTCGTTACCCACAGCATTTCAAACTGATGCCTTCCTGTGGCATATCATACCGCTGCAACAGGCACCGTCTGGCCACATTATGAATTCAATTCAATTCAATTCAATTCAATTCAATTTTATTTATAAAGCCCAATATCACAAATCACAATTTGCCTCACAGGGCTTTACAGCATACGATATCCCTCTGTCCTTAGGACCCTCACAGCGGATAAGGAAATACTCCCCAAAATAAACCCTTTAATGGGGAAAAAATGGTAGAAACCTCAGGGAGAGCAACTGAGGAGGGATCCCTCTTCCAGGACGGACAGACGTGCAATAGATGTCGTACAGAACAGATCAACATAATAAATTTGCAGCAATCCATATGACAAAATGATACATAAAGAGAGACAGAGGGAAAAACTGAGACAGAGAGAGACCGAGAGAGACAGAGACGCAGGGCAGACAGTAATGTTT
Source organism: Epinephelus moara (assembly GCF_006386435.1). Lineage (NCBI taxonomy): Eukaryota > Metazoa > Chordata > Actinopteri > Perciformes > Serranidae > Epinephelus > Epinephelus moara. The sequence goes on from NC_065510.1 coordinate 44,483,987, forward strand.
GCCCTGCGTCTCTGTCTCAGGGCAAACAATAGTTACAATAACATTCATTTTAGTAATAATAATAATAATAATAATAATAATATCAGTAATTATGGTACCATATGCTTAAGTATATATTACTATATAATAATATATGTATGTGATAATAATAATCATATGTGTATAATAATAGTAGAAGAATGACTAATAATAGTAGCAGTAATTGGAAGCATCAGGCAGGACCATGGCAGCAGCACAAGCACGACCCACGATCCAGGCATAGAATGTATAGAATGTATAGAAGTATGTATAGAAGTCTTTATTGTCATTGTGGCAGAGCAAACAACGAAATTGGAGATGCAACTCCGCTTGGTGCATAGTAAGCATAGCTGCAATACGAGGGAACCTGTGAGACAGTGGAGCACAAAGGTTCTGGAGAGGAGGCCGAGTTAATGACATGCAGTAGAGCCGAGTTGGGAAATGCAGAAACAGGACACATATGTTCAAATCAAGAATAACCAACTTTTCAGAAACTAAGGAGAGAGAGAGAAGGAGAGAAGGTGCTCGGTGTATTATAGGAGATGTATTATAGGAGGTCCCCCAGCAGACTAAGCCTATGTCAGCCTAACTAGGGGCTGGTACAAGGCAAGCCTGAGCCAGCCCTAACCTAACTACAGGGAGCCAGTGCAGAGAAGCTAAAACAGGAGAAATATGATCTCATTTCTTAGTTCCTGTCAGTACATGTGCCGTCGCGTTCTGGATCAGTTGGAGAGTTTTATAAGACTTATTAGAGCAACCTGATAATCCCTCTGTTTATCCTACTGCCATGACAGGTGCTGTCCGGCCAGCTGGCGGCATATCATAACACTGAAAAAAAATGCCTTCTGGCCACGTTACAAACTGACACTGCCCAATGGTGTATCATATCACTGCGAAAGGCGGCTTTTGGCATCGATTTCTGACGCCGAAATCACTGACAAAGCGGCAGTATCTGACAACTTTTGAATGAGAATAGGCTGCCTGACTCAGCCCCACCCTGAGATTGCAAACTTAAGAAAGTTACTGCTCGCTGTCAAAAATGTGTCCACCACATGAGCCCTTGTGAAACCGCTTATTGTAGTTTTTAAACTCTGATGTTTGTAGTGATTAAAACAAACAAGATCTATCATGATAAATAGTGCCATGTAGATCTTTGGACAGAAGGCTCGCTGTTTTCCCCTCTGTGCTAAGCTATTAACTAATCAGATATGAGCAGTCACTTCATATTTACTGAGCGGAAAGTGCTATTGATCTTCTCATGTCACTTTCAGCAAGAAATCAATTACAAGTATAGGATTATGTTTTTTGATCAGTAGCATAGTTTGTATTCATTTTCATTGCTTTTTGGTCCAGGCAATTCTGCTTCTATTGTCAAAATAATTGAGCATGAATTATTACACAGCTGTTGGCCAAACCTTTTAAAGACTTGTATGTATATTTACTGTAAGTGTGCTTATGTTTCCAGGTCAAAGTACTATTACATTCATCTATGACTTTGTGGAAAGCTTCAAGGGACCTCACCCAGGTTATGCAGCACTCAGTGGGCGTCCACAAGCAGGTACAGTACCTGCAATAAAGCAATTTTACTGTTTAACAACAGTAGCACCTCATGAACTGTACTTGTACAGGCTCAAAGTAATTATAACCAATCATAAATATGAAGGTGTTCTTAAGAATTCCTGTTGGACCTTTTGAGATGTTTGGTAGCAGGGATTTATATCTTTGAATGCATCCATTTCCAAAACTATCCTTTGTTAGAGTTAAATCAGTCAATTGCTTTTGCTATGAAAATGAATTTTCCTCGTGTTCTTCCCCCTACCTTACTTCCTCACTTCTCTCTTCTGAAAACCCAGGCCACCCAGCCACCCTGATGCTCTCATTAATGGGTAGGAAAGGTCCGTCCTCCATCACCATAGGACATGTTGCCCTGGTAACTGTGTCTGGTCCTGAGACTGTTAGAAATGGCACAACAACTGACCTCGGCAACGGAGACATGCTGGTGACTGTTGATGCAGTCCCTGAGGGGGAGTTTGTGGTCATCCTGAAAGGGACTGACAAAGTGTCAGACAGTGAATTTCAGAGGCAGTCTACCACCCAGATGTCCGTCTCTAAAGTGAATATCCAGGTCGGTCTCTTCACGTCCTTCTCACATCATTTGTTTCTATATTTGATTTAAAATAAGACAAAAGAAAGGTAACACGTTTATAGCATGTAAGAACAATATCACTCTTCTTCACCTGTTGTCTTCCTTTGCTCTTCACTTCAATTTCCCTCTAGGCTGTGGTAAGCAGCAGTGTGGAGCCAGGAAAAACCTTCAAGCTCCCCTTCAGTGTCATGACCCAGGGCTCTGGTGGTCAATACTCCATCAGCGCCAGAAATGACAGAAACTTCCCCATGTCCTACCCAGACAAGTAAGGGGAAGCAGCTAAAACCACTTCTTTTGTTAAACATGCTTATCAATACTGACATGTCTCTAAAGGCCTTAGCACACTGAGTCAGTTTTTTCAGATGCGTTTTTTTAACTGTAAAAAAAAAATAATGCACAGACACCTTGCACACTGAGTCTGATGTGTTTTTTGTTTTTTTTTTGTTCTATGCGTTGCGAAAATTCGCAATGAGACAAAATGATTAGACATTTCCTCTCTTCTCCACTGGAGTTATGTATCTGTCACCACTCCTTCTCCCTCATCATCATCCACCATTTTTTTTTTTTAAAGATATTTTTTGGGGCATTTTTCGTCTTTTATTTGACAGGACAGACAAGTGTGAAGGGGGGAGAGAGAGAGGGAGTGACATGCAGCAAAGAGCCACAGGCTGGGAGAGGGAGTGACATGCAGCAAAGAGCCACAGGCTGGAGTAAAACCTGGGCCGCTGCGGCAACAGCCTTGTACATGGGGCGCCTGCTCTACCACTAAGCCACTGACGCCCCGTCCACCTGAATGTTACTATCTGACCTGTTTAATGTGAGCTATCTGAGTTAAGATGGCTGTGAACCTCCTCAAGCTTCTTAATATTTCAATTAAAATGCAGGGGTTATTCACAGTAATAGTTCCTGTAGTCATAGAGTGTATCTTTCTCTCTTCTCTTGACAGGCTCTCCTTGACAACTGGACAATATACTAATGCTACTATGACCATTACACCACCTGCCAAGACACCATCGGGCACTGATGTCACACTGACTGTTGAAGCCAAGTCGTCTAGTGGTGTCGACTCCAATTATGTCGTTTTGAGATTCTCTGTTGTTACCAAGGTAAACAGATGCATTCAGGATTACACAGTTGAGAGTGAAAAAAGAAAGATGGATAATACAATTGCACACTTCTTCAAAAGGTATACAAGTAGGATACAGATCTCATTTGCTGTGAGCCTGTGATTTATAATATATTTCTCACTTTTCTCTTCCTGTTCTTTGTCCAGATTACTGATTTTGTTCAGCCTTTGTGTGAAGTGTTAAGCGTGCTGTCTGATGATTGCCCTAAAGACTTGTCTCAGTGTGGACCTTTCCAGTGGGAGCTCATGGCCAACCTTACAGATGGAAACGGCACCGGGATAGAGCGCGTTTCCCTTCGACAGGGCAGTGGAAACCTCACAACCACCTCCTTGAGCGCTCCTATCATTCAGGCCAACTATACTGCCTCCTGCTGCTCCCAGATTGTTGAGTTTGTAGCTGTAGATAAAGTTGGAAATGTGGGCAGGTGCCATCATTCCATTGTACCTTCTTCTGGCCCTGCTGCCTTAACCCTGTCACTGCCACTGTGGTTGTGCCTGCTGGTATCTGCCTTAGTAACAAGGTTCTAATGGGTCTAGGAAAGGTTGCTCACCTATCTTATGTCTGTCAGGTATTGGATACACCCTTTACCATTGTTAATCATTTACAATGAATGTCTTAATGGTGATGGTCATCTCATCACTGATTAGGAAATGGATGATAATTTGCATTGTCTGAAATAAAATATTTATGATTTTAAAAAAAAGTGCATGGTTGAAAATGTTTCTGATGTTGTATTGTGTCAGTTTTGCTGTCAATAATCGTCTTTGGTTCTGATAATCTGAGCACAAAGCAAGAAAACAAATTCCTTTTTAAAATCACATTTAAACACATTAAACAAAAAAATATGCATATACAATAAATCATCTTCTATGGAGACATTTTTACATCATGTAATAAAAATGCAAGTTGTTGCTCAAGGCAAACCAAAGGCTCCTTTATTTTCAGTGTAGTACATAGTACATTTGGCATGACTTGGTAGGTTTTGTTAACATTGTAGACAGATAGATAGATAGATAGATAGATAGATAGATAGATAGATAGATAGATAGATAGATTTTCTCTTGGAGGAATAAAATTAAACAATGATGTGCTAAAACAATGTAGGGGTCAAGCCTAATTCGCAGCAGTTTTTATGCCTCCACGTCGGCAAAAGCTGTAGCCGGAACATTTAATTCAAAACTTTTTTTCAGTTGTTGTCTTTACTTCATTACTCCACTTACTCTTAAGTATGATCCAGAAATACACACTTACATGCTGCTTGAGGAGGCTCTTCCCAGTCACAGCTGTCTGTTGGGGACGAGCACATTGCTTGCATCTCTGGAGAGACCTTGGTCAAAAAAATGGCCTGAATAATTAAAGAAACGTAATATCAAACAAAATAACAATAACCAAAAAAAAAACCAATACTGCAAGGTATTAAATCATAAGCTCAAATCATGGCTCAAAAAAATCTTACTTTAATTAAATACTGGTCAAATTGTGCGCAGAATCAAAATAGTGAAGACTGTATGCCTGTCAACTCTATTTTCCAGACATACCCAATTTATGTAATTGCAAGATGTTTAGGGACCCGACTATACAGAATTAATTTCAAAAAATGGCACTGTTCCTTTCTCCCTCACCACAATTTAGCATAAATTTGGAGCGTTATTTGGCCCCCTTTCCAAGAAAATAGCTCAACACAGTTGATGTCAACAAATGCCTTTGGTCCTCTAGTTTAATATGATACCCGTGTCTTCACTGTAGCTTTAAAACTGAGCCGATACAGCACATTTCATTTGCTAACATTAGTCTGCCTCACCTCTCACCATCACAACCACCATCATCACCACCCTGACTTTTAGGAGCCCCTGAGTTCTGCTGTGGCATCCTGACTTTGCTAGTCAGGCTCCAGTCCACCTCACGTCTGTGCCTATGAATTCTCTGCATCGTGCATCTGACCCCCCTCTGTCAAATGGACTGCACCATTTCACAGTACCTGCGTGGGGTGGGAGTATCAGATGGCACAGTGAAATATGTTTAATGATAAAAATACAGTTATTGTGTAAATACATATAACTTGTATTGTCAGTGATATGTCAGTAACTAGATTGTTGTACTAGAGCCAGTTTAAACCAGACCTTTTCACGCTAACTTACATGTTTCAAAGGCATCTGCATATTCTGAACATAATAGAGCTCAATCAATCAATCAATCAATCAATCAATTTTATTTATAAAGTCCAGTATCACAAATCACAATATGCCTCAGAGGGCTTTGCGAATTAAAATTGTAATTTCTAATAATGACAAGCAATATTTATGTGCATTCCTTATTTACACAAGCACTATGAGCAGTCAGAAGCAGGTGTAGATTTTGTTAGTGCCTGGGGAAAGATTAGATAACCTATTGATGAATGCCGAAATACATGTATATTTCCTTCTGCTAACAGTTAACACACAAATTCATCCAGCTCACGTTTCATGAATGAGACCTAATATCTCAAGAACACCTTAAGGGAATTTCTTCAAATTTGACACAAACATCCACTTGGACAGAAGAATACAGTAATTGAAATTTGGTGGTGGAAGGCCAAAGGTCAAGGTCAGTGTGACCTCACAAAAGATGTTTTTGGCTATAACTCAAGTATTCTTATGCTAATTAAGACAAAACTTCACACAAATGCCCAGTAGGCTAAAATGAAACGATAACATTTTAGATCCAAAAGGTCAAAGGTTAGCTTCACTGTGACATCACAATGTTTTGCATAAAACACTTTCTGGCCCTTACTCAACATCATATCTCAGGAACAAAAGTGGAGACATTTGGTCAGATACTTAATTGGTGACTCTAATCTTGAAACTGTGCTGACTGTATAGATCTTCTGTGTGAACCATCCATGTTTTCACAGACATGGAAGACTAGCTGTAAGAGAAACCTGGCTGGCGCACTGAAGCATACAACCGTGAGGCAGTAGTTCTAATTATTGAGATAAAATCTTGCGTAGAAGTGTTCTGGAAAAACAAGTCATCAACATTCCATTAATTTCCACTGTACTAGAATGGTGGCAGAAATATCAAGAATGTGTTTTGTGTGACTTTGAGGGAAACAACCTTGACTTCTGATTGAGCTACCAACAACCAATAATATTCTTAAGATATGAGCCTAACTTTATTAGCAGTTATTGACAGAAAGTTTAACACATTAACTGCAGGACATCATTCTACGCTGATCTAAAACTAATCACAGCTGTGTCACAAGTCTACGTGACAAAGCATGGGTGGAAATGTTTGTACACTTACCACAGTTAAAGGCATAGTGCGCCCAAAAATGAAAATTCAGCCATTATCTACTCACCTAAATGCTGAGGGAGGCTCTGGTGAAGTTTTAGAGTCCTCAAAAACACTCTATTGAAACCACAAAATATCTCCATACTGCTCGTCCGTAGTGATCCAAGTGTCCTGAAGCCCCGACAAAAAGCTGTTTGGAAAAACGTCATTTGAACTCTGTTTTTAGCCTCATTGTAGCCTGTAGCTCTGACTGCCCGCGAGGCCAGCGAAAGCACTTGAACACACATGAAGGCGGTGCCCATGTCTCAAGGTCTCGCGCAAGCGCACACATGTCAGCTCAGTGTACAGAGAGGCAGTTAGAGCTACAGGCTACAATTATGTGTTCTTGGATGTTTTAATCTGGGGCGCCGTCAGCCATTAGGTGTGCAGTTGTGCTGCTACCCACTCCCCCCTCTCCCCAAGTGTTGTGAGGACTCTAAAACAGAGCCTCCCTTGGCATGAGGGTGAATAGATAATGGCTGAATTTTCATTTTTGGGTGCACTATCCCTTTAAGATATCCTGAGCAATTAACTGTGGAAATAGTACTGATTCTATACGTGTTTTCAAATAACATTAATAATCTGAAATGAAAATATTTTTACTGAAGGAAAGACACAATTGACCAATATTTGCCAAAATAATTTGAAACAAAAAATCACTATCTGTTAAAAAAAAGGTGCAGAGCAGGGAGTTAGTTTGACAATTCTACATTTATTACCCGTTTTCTCAAATGACAGGGCCAAGAAAATATACAACTTCACTCAATAGCAATCAAATAAATGTTAACTCAAAATATGTACAATTTCTCAAATGAGGTTTTAGAATTGGCACAGAATGGTCTGCAGCAACAATTGTTTAGATGTAGCCAACACTTTGAAAAATGGAACCAAGCTTTTACCATGTCCTTCAGAGGGGGGAAAAAAGACCTATCAAAGCAATAAAATTTGTAATACAGCACACTTATTGCCATTTTGTTACATCAGTGAAAAGCAATGCTATGAAAGAAATAGAAACATCAAAAATTTACACTGTATTCAAATTATTGACATTTTTACAGTTAAATAATACAAGTCAACTAATTTTCACACTGGAACAGTTTAAAGTGTCACAGTTATGTATTGTGAACACTGAAAAAAGGGAATCATGACATATTCGTTTATTGATATTAGATACAGGCCATTTTGATTTTGGTAGCTATAGAACTAAGGAAAAAAGTCAATAAATGATTGAACTTTCTGAAGTAATATAACAGCAGCAGATTTTGATGATACTCTTACATTGTGGGTTACTATGATAAACCAACAGAATAAAATGTAAGACAGTTAAAATGTCTAAAACAGGTGTTCTATGTACATAAATAAAGACTTCAGGTTCGTGTCAGATTACCTTGCATTTTTCACTACGAATACAAAATCTATTACAGCCTGTGGCTGTGTGCACAACAAAACTGCATCTAATATTTGTGTCAAAATGTTTGGATGCACAATGTTTTTGTTTTAATGGTTCTCACGTGATCTTACAAGTCTTGCCAATCAAAAAAATAATAAAGAATTATTAGTTTTATCTAAAATTTGCATTTACCATGTGAGGGGAAAAATGCTACTTTTACAAGTGTGTATTCTCAGCCACCAACCAAAGTTGAAGACACTGTCAGAGATCATCATCGTCATTCATCTCCCCACTTTTCTCTACCCTGTAAAGAGTGCACATTACCTTAAAGAAAAATGTTTTAAAGATTTGTTCAACATTAAGAAAATGCTCTTATTTGTGTACATGCTGAGAGTTACCGCTCTCACAGCTGTGCTATAAATCTGGAGCTGGAGCCCAAAGACAATTAGTTTAGCTTAGCAAGACTGCACTCGCAATTTACACAAAGCTTTAGAGGTGCTGCTTCCAGGCTTTTACACAGCGCTATTTACCATCTTGCTTCAGCTCCTTATTTAACGCACAGACATGACGCCGATATCTATCTTCTTCGATCGAACTCTGGGCAAGAAAGCCTGAAAGACTGTCTGTCTTTTTGTCCTTTGTATATCTCGAGAACCGTTCATCCGATCTACTTCACATTTGGCAGGTAATTTGCTGGGTGCCCAAGTACATGCATTGTCAAATTGGGTGTGATTTGGACATAAAACATGTTCGATATTAATAAACTTTAAATAAACAAGCAAACAAGAGGTCTGAGGCTCTGTGCAGAAGCAGGGGCGGGGGCGGGGCTTCATGGATGTGCCGAGTCGAGCACGTCTTGCTGAGTGTATTTCCCAGGTGTTTCTGACCGCAAATAACCGTGATCCTTGGTGTGTTTTTCTTTGCCAAACAAACTTATAGCACCAATAATTTTCCTGCTGCTAAATATATTCATGCTCTATTTTATAACCGCTGTCGTTATGTCAAAACTACTGACTAAGACACCTATGTGGAAAATAATGCCACAGCTTTGTGTATTTCACCCATGATTCTGTCCGTGAGTAGCTGCAACTTGGGTGCGTTTTTCAGGGGTGGATTTAGGGATTTGGAGCCCCAGGGAAACACGGTCTTGCTCTACTCTACACCCTTACTCTAACTTGGAATGTTAGTAGTAGCAGTGGTATAAGTACTCCAAACTTTTTTTCTGGAAGTAAATCTTTTAATACCCCACAGTAACTCTTACATTCACATTATAACTCAAAGTGAAAAGTGAAAGAGAGGCCTTATCGGTGATGTACTAACATTGACGTCTGTTAATGGTGGAGGTTTCAATTCTAATAATAATACTTCTGAATAATACCAGTGAACAAAAATACTTTGTATTTAAAAGGTCCAGTGTGTAGGATTTAGGGGGATATAGTGGCAGAAATTAAATACAAGTAGTTTTTTTAGTGTATAATCACCTGAAATAAGAATTCTTATGTTCTGTTATCTCAGAATGAGCTGTTTTTAATCTACATAGGGAGCAGGTAATCATCTACAGAGCTCCCCATGTTGCACCACCATGTTTCAATAGTAGACCAGAGTGAACAAAACCAAACACTGGCTCTATATAGGGACATTTGCGTTTTCCCATCCGCCACCTTGATTAACAGCCACTCCGAGAGCGTCGGATAAACGGTTGTTGTTTTTTTTTAACCTGAAACTGCTTTATTCAGTGTTTTTACCTGTTTAAAACAGCTGGTCCGATTGTTTTGGAAGAGGAAGAGACCTCTGCAGATAATTTAGGTCCTGGTAAAAACCTCCTTAACGTCTGGATCAGAAATAAGGTGAGCACATATTAAGTTTTCGGAGAAAATTGGTGAGCAAATATTTACAAGTGCTGGGCAAGCGGGCCGTCTGCATAATACCGAATGGGGTATGAGAAACTCATTTGTAACCCGAAACTGCTTTATTTGGCTCCCGATACAAAACCTTGTTAACAATGAACTCTGAAGAAATTCTAGTCAAGAGAAGTTTTAGCTAGTTGCAATCTGCAATCCTCACCGCTACATGCCACTAAATCCTCATAATTCTTACACACTGTTCCTTTAATTGATATACTCTGAATTTGCAACATAAACAGTAACATGTCTCTGACAACTTTAAGTAGTATTACAATGTTTTCCTCTGAAGTAGAAGTACAGAGGAAACCATTGTTATAAGTGCTTTGAGGGCTTTTTGTGTGTTTTCTTGGGGTGCATTATGTCAGAAAAGCAACTTAATTTTTCTCATTTCTAAATCTCATAATAAATCTATGGCTGTTTTGGGCTCAGGAACGTTGCTCAGTATCCGAGGAAGCACAGTGTCGAGTGGGATGCTGTTTGGATGTGCAGTTCTCGAGAAAGCTGCCAGCAGCAATACTACAGGCCACGTAATAGTCCCGTCTGAACAGGCATGTTATGAAAGGGCATTGCAATACTTTCCTTTAATGAGGAACTATTCCTTTAAGCCTTTATAAAATACAACATAAAGAAATCCTCTGATTAACACAGCAGCGAAAAAGATTGCAATTCTCCGTTGTGTTTGTTTTACAAATATATTGCGAAGAAGAGAAGAAAGAGAAAAGGAACCCTTCTGCACTGTGTATTCACATAATATACCTCTCTTTATAAAAGACATTAATGTTCTCAGCGGAACAGGGTGGCCTCTTAGATGTCTCTCACTGGATTTTATGTACATTCCTAACATGCTTTTTCAGGTGACCTGACTGTGTGAAATGCTTGGGGCAGTGTGGGCAGGAATGTGGTTTCTCCCCTGTGTGGATATACTTGTGCCTTTTCAGATTATTGAAGTCTAAAAATCCTTTCTCACAGAATGGGCACCAGTGTCTCTTCTCCCCATTATGCCACCTTAAATGCACATTTAGTTCTACCCTCCTTGCAAATTTCTTTTCACAGAGGTTGCAATGGAATGGTTTCTCTCCTGTGTGCATGCGTATGTGGGCTTCAACATCTCGTCTTGTAAAGAACCCCTTGTTACAGATCTGGCAGATAAAAGGTTTAATCCTGCTGTGCACCATCTGGAGGTGTTTGGTGAGGCTAAAACTATAGACAAAGCCCTTCCCACACTGTTGACAGATATGGATCCTACCATTGCGATGCACCCGCCCATGCCGTTTCAGACCTTTTGAATCTGGGAAGCTCTTACCACAGAGCGTGCACGAGAAAGGTCGGCGACCTCTGTGGAGACTAACGTGGCTTTCCAGGGCTGCGATGCTGCTGAGGACACGACCGCACTCCCCACACTGGTTTTTGAGGAGACGCCTTCCAATGACTGATAAAGGCTGTAACGGTGATACAACAGGTGGTGCTCTGACAGGTATGGGGAAGAGGGAAACACTTGGGGGGTAAACTGCTGTATGACCTTGGGATTTTGGTGAGTCTACCTCTTTCGTTGGAGGTAAAAATGAGGACCTCTTTCCCCCTGCAGGAGGTGTTTTACTTGCTACAACTGTAGGAGGAATCCACACAGCTTTAGCTGTACATTTTCTCACAGCCTCACAGCTAGCACCGTTCTCTGCTATCTCGCTTATTTTAGATACATTCTGCAATTTTGATTGACTAGAATTTTGCATTGTAGCTATTGTTTTGTCTTTTGCTGCTTTTGTTAATTTCGTAGCATTCACCCCTCTAGAATTCTTTTTAGGACCTGCATCATCTTGAATTAATCTGGGTTTCTTAGCAGGAGTTGACTCCCCTGTCTTTCTAGGACTGTTACCATCTTCGGCCAATTTAAGCCAAAAAACACTTGAAGAACTAGTTTCACTCGTGGCTTTTTTAGCACTAGCATCATCAATTGTTATGTTATACATAGGACTGAAGGAAGTGGATTCCCTTTTAATCTGCTGTGTGACAGAAACATCTTTAGGTAAGGTACATCTCCTACGACAGAAAGAAGTTGATTCGTTGCTAGACACTTCAGGGCTCGTACCTTTTTTACTTAAAGTAGACGTCCTTGGATTAACAGCAGTAGATTTAGTCTTTTTAGGACTAGTACCACTAGTCCTCTTGGGGCTCACAGAAGTGGTTTTAGTACTTTTAGGGCTTGCACCAGTTTTTGGGCTAGCACCATCTCTAGGTGAAGTACTCCTCCTGGGATGCAGAGAAAGGTTTTTGGTCTTTTTAGGGCTAGCACTTACTTTAGTTGAGCTAGACTGCCTTGAACACACAGAAGTGGATTTTTTATTTTTAAGGCTGTCCCTGTCTTTCGTTGAGCTCGACCTCCCTGGACTCACAGGAGTGGATTTTTTATTTTTAGGGCTGTCCCTGTCTTTAGTTGAGCTAGACCTCCTTGGACTTACAGAGGTAAACTTTTTATTTTTAGGGCTGTCCCTTTCTTTAGATGAGCTAGACCTCCTTGGACTCACAGAAGTGGATTTTTTAGTTTTGGAGCCTACACCATGTCTACCTGAACTACTCCTCCGAGAACTGACAGGAGTGGATTCACTAGTAGCCTTATACCTCCTAGGACTGACAGAAGTTGGTTCACCAACAGTCCTCTTGGGTCTAAGACCTTGTTTACATGGTCCAGATTTCCTAGGACTAATGGAAATTGGGTCATTGGATGTCTTTTTTACTGATGTAACATCTTCAGCTCCTGGGTTTTTTGGGTTGATAGGGATAGGTTCTCTAGCTGTGTTTTCATCATTTGGACTGTCATTCGCTAATCTAGTTTTCTTCAGTTGTACAGTGGGGTTCTCTCTTTCTGTGTGCAGCTCTGGATTTGTTTCAGTTCTTCTAGCTTGCGCATGAGTTCTGAGATGACTTCGGAGTCGGGCCACAAGGGTATTTTTCTGTAACCTTTCCTTGTAATTGGGGCTGGTCACCAAACAAGAAGCTGTGGCATCTACAGAATCATTAGAGGAGGCCTATAACAAATAGGAAAGAGGAAAAATAAATTAAGTCATAAATACATGCAGAGCAATCACAAAGCAGCGTTTCCCATAGAAGTAGACTGTATTTGTTGTGGTATTTGATGGGGGTTGCATTACCACAATACCTTTTTGGGGTCTTGCGTAACAGGTGACACTGCCAGCTGTGCCAGGAACTGGGCTTTAGTCATCTGTAAATGAGGGTCACATGTGTCCTTGTTGGTGATGGACGTCAGATGTATGGGAGGGTCATTTGGTAATGCGCAATCTTGCACTGAAACGTTGTCCAAATGAGGTTCACCATCTGTACCAGATACATCTGGAGGTTCAGTCAAGCTGACTGAGTTGGCTATTCCTGAGTTCTCAAAGACTGGTACTGACACCTTGGGTGGTGTAGATGGCCTGCTGTTCGGTGACTCTTCCAAAGTACTGCTGTTTTCAGAGGGCAATGATGCCTTCTTTTGAGTATCATTTGGCTCTGACATCTGAGAGGTATTTACAGACAGAGCAACAGATGTTCCTTTTAAATTGGGACAAATGCCAGTGGTTGATATGACTACAGGCAAAGGTTTCTCTTGTGCAGTACCTTCTTTCAAATTGGATTGTGTTTCAGAAGATCCATCTGTAGGCAGTTCTGAAACCAAGACTGCTTCTTTGGCTGATACTGGAAATGGGAGCCTGGTTAATCTGACCACAGCAGAAAGGTTTTGTTGAGTGGTCATTGGAGACACTAGCTCAACTGACATGTTCACACTGGAAAAAGTTTCTGTTGGCGTTTCAGAAACAGAAGCAGTTTGTTTGGGAGATTCCAAGTTGTCCAATGCATTCGGTCTCTTTAGAGTTGATATTGTGGCTATTTCATCCGAAGTGGTTTGTGTATCCACAGCATTGCCTAACTCCTGTGATAAAGAAATCAACTGTGGCGATGACACCGTAAGAGGAGCTGATTTGGTGGACTCCTGCTTTGCTGTCAAAACAATGGCCTGTGACTGATGTTTCCTTGACGCCACAGCTGACACCTGTCTTGGAATTATAATTGTAATTTTTGGTTGTGATATAGTCCCAGACTGCGGGTCTGTTGAGGTGGCTGTCGACTGTGAAGTGACAACAGGAAGAGATTTCCTGGATGTAACGTACAGTTTTTTTGGATGACCAGAGGAAAGGGAAGGTGTTCCTAGAGGCAAACCTGCAGCTGTAGAGCATTGAGGTATACTATTTTTCTGTGAAGCAACAACTTTTGAGACAACAGTAGGAAGCTGGGTTGGAGACAGCGGTGCTATTTTCTGAGGTATTAATGAGGACACTGATCTTGGCATGACAAGTATTTTATGAGATACTGCCTCACCCAGTTTGCTGGGTGCTTTCTCTGATGTTACCGGAGGATAACGAGGGTGCTGCTTAGGAGACTGCATACTTGTTTGAGCTGCAGCAGTTGATGTAGCAGTATTAGATGGAGTGACAGCGTGCTGTTGTTTTGGTATGACACCCTTAATGTGGGCCTGAGATTCATTGTTTTGAGTGGCATCTGCAGTAGTGGGAACGGCACCATGTTTCTCTATTGTCGATTGTCTTGTTGTGGGCAGCTCTGTTATGGATAGATTGCTGTCAACTTTATGAATCTCAACAGGAAGCTGTGTCTGTGGCTCAGCTGGGACTTCATCCACAGTTGGTAACGTGCCCACATGGGGAGGAGGTGCTGCCATTTTTTGTGAAGAGGAGAATGTATTTTGACCTGTTGACTGATTCATGGCTTCAACTAATAGCATTGCATCCTGAAGAGTTACAGAGGTGCGCCGTTCTCTGGACTGAACTATTGGAGTGTTAATTGTCTCAGTTGCCAATGAGACTTCAGTGGACTGAGTTTGAAATGCTCCTTCTTCTATTTCCATTGAAAGTTGTTGAGATTCGGATAGTTTTTCCTTTTCATAGGAACACCTTCTTCTCAAAGATGCCACTGAAACAGCTGGAGAACCAATTTCTTTCACTGGCTCTTGCAGACATTTAGATTTCTTTGGTGGCCGTCCCCTTCTACGTCGTACTGAAGACTCAGGCTGAGGAAGAGCCTCACCTTCTGCCACGCCACTTTTTAATTTTTCACATGCATTTCCTTTGTTAAGTGGTGTAGGTTGTGCCAACTGTTCCTCTGTAGAGTGCACATCTGCATTTTCTTGCAGAGTGACTTCAGCTTGTTCATTTACTGACATTTTGTCCTCTCTTTGACACTGTTTGGCGACCACTGATGGTTGCTCTTTTTCAAGGGGTTCAACCTCTGATTGATGCTGAGCAACCACCAATCTGTGTTTTTCAGATGCTACAAGTTCTCCCTCTGTTTCTGACATATTCTGACTGATTAAAGACTCTTCTTCCATGTTGCCCGTTAATGCAGTGAGTGAGATGACTACTGAATGCTCTAGTTCGGTCGATTGGTTTTGGGTTCCTTGTAAACTGCTATCCATTCCCAAAGAGGGTAGTTTCATGGCCACTCTGGTCTCTTCATCTTTTTGAGGTAAGGGTATTTCTCTAGTTGAACATTCCTTGTTAACGAAAGGCCCTTCATTTTCGGTTCCATAAGCAGAGGCCTGTGTTGAATCTAGACACAGTGACAGAGACATGACAGAGAAAACATGGCAAGAAATAAAAAGGTGAAAATGGTGAATGGTAATCCTCAACAAATTTTGTGAATTTTAGATGATATAACTTTAGTTGAGTAAATAAAAAAATCCTCACCTGCTTTATCACTCAAGACTAGCCCACAGACCACAGGGGGCTCATCTTCCTCTTGCTTCAGAACATACTGTGGAGAAGAATCGCCATAAGCGTCCTGCAGAGGGATGACAAAACTTTAAATTTCAAGAGGACTTATATCAGAAGATAAGTGTGTTCATAGCTAAGATACACACGCACCTCCTGTTTGACAAGTAGAAAGGCCATTTGAGTAGTTCCCTCTCCATAGGTGTGGTCCTGCAAACTGTACTCCAACCCCTCATAACTGCAATGTTGCGCTTGGTTTTGAAATGGTGAGTGGCTTAGCGGCTGACATTGCTCCACCAGCATCGTGCGGAAAGGAACAAGGTCTGTAAACGTGAACACACAAAAGTTTTTTAGGACTAAAAAAAACAAAAAAACAAAAAAAAAAACAGAAAAGGTTATAACTAAATCCCCAAATGCTATTTGGTCAGATTCCTGGTAAGTACAGTGAAAAGAAGCCTGCTAATCTACGAAGAACCAACTTGCCTGGTCTCTGGTAACTCAGTCCAAAAGGATCAGACAACAAAAGCCAGGAGCCAAACTTATGAGTGATACATACCACATGCATGTTGGGATATGAACATGCATCAACACATAGCAAAAAAAACTGCTAGAAACTTGATGAATTAGCAAAATAATTTTGTTTACACACAACATCAGGGTTCTAAATTAATACCAACCAGGCGCCAAATGTGGCAGATTTTCCTTATGACAGGTAAAGCGGGATTTATACTTGTGCTGCAGACCCTACACCAAAGCCAACGCTGTAGCCCACGCCAATGTGAGCATTTATACTTGTGCTGTGGTGTGTCTCTGTCACTCTGCTGTTACACCTCCAAAACACTAGTCGGCGACAGGGTTTCTGTGAAGTATTGTAAAGTTTAGTTGATTCAAAACACACATTAGACAAAGCGTAATAAAGACAATTTCAAACATAAGTACACAAACTGGCTTCACTATAACTCGCAGTATTCACACACAAAGCACTTGTCTTTATGTGGAACATTTTCCCCACAAATACAACATGCTAATGTTATTAGCACAAACCTATGGCATTTTACATCATATAAATTAGCCTAGCTCTCTTCATATGAAACCAGGGACAGCAGCAACATTTAAAAAAGGTAACATTAAAATTTCAACTCTATTACAACTCACAAGGTTCACTGACAAAACAACTGTCTTATACGAAACACTTTTTCCAAACAAATATAACGTGCTAACTAGTGCTGCACGATTAATCTAATCGCAACTGCAATCGCGATGTCAGGCTGTGCGATCACATAACTGCATAAAAGGCTGCCATTTGCGATTTAATGTAAATAAATGTTAACGTGTGTGCCTGTGAACGTATCTACCTCTCCTGTAGTGTGTGGAGTTTGTTGACATTACGCCCACAAGCTATCCTGGTGTGTGCAGCACGTATGGTCAGGTGACCAGCCGGCATGCAGCAGTGACCAACATAGACGCTGAAGAAGAGCATGAGCACGACCATGAACAGGCTGAGTTGGTGGTGAAAAAAACCCCAACTTCTATTATATGGCAATACTTTGGAGTCAGGTACGGCGACGTTGAACAGAAAGACGTGCTGTGTAAAATTTTAAAAGTTAAAATCGCCACATCCCGCGGCAACACGACCAATCTATATCAGCACTTGAGACAACACAGAGAAAAGTAGGAAGAATGCATGCGAGAGAAAGCTAAGCTGTGTAACGTTAAAGACAAAGAGACAACTGAAAGCCGCCAGAGCCTCATAAAACAACATCCAAGCACAGTTACGCAAACATTTGTAAGTGTCACGCCATATGACAAGACCTCAAAAGAGACACAGGGAAATCATGGACTCCATAACAAACTATATAATAACAAATGAAAAACTGAGCAACTTTGCTCGGGTTCGTCCCACTTGACATGCTGCTGTGTTGTGTTACGGCCTATTCACTTGCTGGAATTTGTCATTTACGTGACAACGCCTGAACGCAACACAGGCAAACTGAGTGTGTGTGTACGGTGCTGCGCTGCGCTGCTGTGCGAGCAGCCTGTTTGACTGTGTGTAACAGCAGTCTGTTGATGGTTATTTACACTGTCCATGACAATAACTATGTCAGGTCAGGTCAGTGCCCCCCCGATATAATGTAGGGGAAACACTGAATCAAGCGAGAAGACTCATGATACCATTTATTTATTACATTGTAATCACAAATCGCAAATAGCGATGAGCGGAGATTTCCTTTGCTCATATGAAGCCAGGATAAATCCCGAAGTATAAATCCCTGAAGATGATCACACACAGGACTTAAAATGCTATTTTTGTGGAGGCTTTATTATGTACACAATTTATTGTTTGTTATCTGTGAAATTTAAGTAAATGAAAGCTTCGTTTCCACTGAGGAAAATGGTTTCAGCTTACAGAAATAAACAGGAGGTCTACATTACCGCAGGATGTAGTTACATTTCTGGGGAGGTGCACATCAAGCTATGGTGTAGGCTACGGCGACAATTTTTATGTCAGAACATCAATGAACACCACCGACCACCCGGTGAGTTTCATGGCTTTGAAAACAAACATTTAGGGTGGTTTTAGGACAGGTTCACACATGGCCATAGGCAGTAGTGTTAAGCCAGGCAGGGGAAAGCCAAATTCTCAGAAAATGAGCAATCGTCACTATTTTGGTCTTAGCCACTCTATTTCATCATAAACAACCCAGAAATGGGGCTCAAAGTGCAAAATACCGGACTTCTCCTTTAAAAAACATAGCTTGTCTCTGCCCATCACTCTCCCCCTCTGCTGCCAAAACTCATCCATACCTTCATCACATCCAGAACTGACTACTGTAACAGCATTCTTTATGGTAGGTACATCATCCAAAGCTGTAAAGAAACTGTAATACATCCAGAACTCTGCTGCTCATCTGCTCATCCATTCCCACTCTCGCAAAAGGGATTTTATTCCCCTGTTTGAAAATATGCAGCCATACATGAAAAATTATGTAAAATAAATAGCAGAGCTGTACATTAAAATTTTTGCACATAGCACCAAACACATAAACTAGCAGCCCTGGAATGCACGCAGCATGTGCAACATATAGACCAATGTCGCAGTGTACACAAATTAACAGACAGATTAAACAGAGTAGCAGCTCTGGGTCTCTCTTAGTGTTGATGGAGAAACTGTGAGTGAGTGGGGCGGAGCTGTGCATAGACTGTGAGAGAGGAGAGATGAACACTGGTATGCGTTATGAAATGCAACTTGACCCTATATCAGCATAAATGGTGTTGTCTAAATTTATATCTTGCTTGAAAATATATCGATATATCACACAGTCGTTCTATTGCCAAGCTGTAGTAGTCATGTAAAACATGTTTTCATAAAAGGTCATAAACCACATCAGATGTTTTTGAAAGTAGATTCATGTAGGGTGAGGTCAGGTTTAGGGTTGCAATGGCATGAGATTTTTACGGTATGATAACCATCTCGGAAATATCATGGTGTCGTGTTATTAAAGAATTTATATTATTATCAGTCAGAATGACCCTTAAAGGGATGAAAATGGAAGGGTTACTGGTTGGACAAACTTTTTATTATCATAATTGAAACCATGTTGAAGTATGTGTACAAAGTATCCCCCTTTGAATATAATAATAAAGGGAAGATTCTCCGTCCAGTTGTTGTTGTTTTTTTTTCAAAATATTGTAGATAAGCAAGTGTACATCGTGTGATAACCATCACACCATCAAATTTTAAATCACAGTATACTTTATATTGCTGCAACCCTAGTCAGGTAATTTGGGACAATGGGATAAAATGGGACAAATAAGGTTTTTACATCGTGAGTTCTCTCAATATTAGTAACTAGCCACCAAACATGTTACTGCATTGTTAGTACAAATGTCCTTTATATGAAACAAAAGTTTTTATTGGTCTGAGACAAATAGTATGCGCAGAGCAAAGAGTCAAAAAAGTCACTGGTCCCAGAACTTCAAAGGAAAGCCATGTGGCATGTTGACTTTCTTTTTCTGCTAATAAGAGTGCTGCAGTTAAAATAACAACAGTATAACAACACATTTGGTTGTAGGATGTTGTATTTTAATAAATGATTGACTTATAATCAAATACACTTTAATTTTTCATGGGAAATGGTTTTGAGAGTTTGCTTAATGCACTCAGGTAAAATGAGACAAAAAATAGGTGAAAGTGACATTTTTTTCTGAATTGAAACAAGTATGTCTTTACTTAAAAAATGTCAAAGATGATGTATTGAGCCCATGTCAGCAAAAGTAGTCCAGAATTACCCATAATTGTTGCACACATACATGTCCACAGTAGACAATATGGAATAAAGGAAGCAGACAAGAAAAGAACAGGAAAGGTGATGGCAGAAAAGTCAATTCAAGTAATAAGTCAAAATGTCACTGAATGTACCATGTAAAGCGAATAACGTTGCTGTTTGTCTTCTCTATAGTACTGTACACAACCACAATGTCCACAACCGGTCACAGGCTGCCATTGTCGTTTGAACACGCTGTTACCAGTCTAGTAGCGAGGATAGCATTGTATGGTTTCCCTCCCATTTTGGATCCCACGCTTCCGATAAGACTGAGCTAAGCTAACGTTACTGACACATCCATAGAAAAGAGCTGCCATATGTAACCCACATAACGGGAACAAACTCATCATTTTGGCTTAACAATCATATAGCATATCAAACAATTCTATTGGTTAGGATAACCAAGCTTATGGTGGGTAACGGGCATCACAACTCACCACACTGAACAGCTCGGTCACGTCTCTCACTGCCGCCGTTCGGCCATCCAACAGACTCACTTTCTCGGCTGACAACAGTCGGCTGGTTTCCCGCATTCTCAAGTTGGCTGCATCTTGTTTTAAGGTCCTCGTTCTCCCTCTTGATTCTAGAGATTTCTGCTTTCAGCTCATCGACCATAGTTTCAAAAAGTTTGGTGGTCTCAGCGATTGCAGCCTTGAGCATGCTCTCCATAACGGAGGAGTACTTTGTCTGAAAATCATCCGCTGACATTTTGGTATTATTAACCCTTCGTCCAAGTTCCAGTATGAGTCCACTTTCGATGCTACGTTTATCGTAACGTTATTAAAAACACGGTATTGGGATATGGTTCAACATGGCTCCTTCCCGTAGACCGAAGTGCTGCTTTGTGTGACGCACTTTAGCGGAAGGAGGGAGTTGAGCAAATATCCGGTGATTCACTTCTATGCCAAACTGTGTGTTTTGTAACGTTATATAGTCCGTTTGAACGGAAACAATAACCAAGCACATGTGTCAGCGATTAATTAACATTAACGATTTATGTACCAATCTCGACGAGGAAGCGTCATTCTTTAACTGAGACCCATAATGCTGAAATGATTAAGTTTGTCCTAACTCAGGAGCCGTAGTTTTAATCTCGGAAGTGCGGTTGTTTACGGAATCAAACGGAAATGCGAAAGCTCAGCGGAATTTGTAACGTAAAGTTATAGCCTTGAAATTGACTTACTTTTGCTACTAAACTTACTTTGCTGTAAACAGAAACTATATGTGCTTTAAATGTGGTATTTTCCCCCCACAATCACTTGTCGTAACGTAACGTTAGAGGTCTGAATCAGTAACGTTAACTCTGTATCACAACTAGTGCAGCAAGCTAGTTAGCTAACGTTGGCATTACTCGAATCTATAGTTTGTTTGTCACTGGGTTTGGTGTGATGGAAGTAACTAAATGGTAACTGTGGACCACCCACACACGTTTACAACCTGTTCACCGTTACCCAGACAGAAAACCGAGTTTAGCGACACTGGCACATCCAGTTTAGAGAGACCGACGTTAGCTGTGCTCGCCAGCTGCCACTCCTCTACAGTCTCTGAAGTGCCAGCCGGAAGGTGCCTGCTCTCCTGTTTACTGAAAATAAAGGACTGTTATCACACACCCTTGGCGAAATGGCTGAATCTATAGTAAAGTTTCAGTCACAACTTTCTGGTGTCATGGAGACGGTCTTTAAAGCTGCCATGTATGAGATCACCCGGCTGGTGGAGGACAGTTTTTTGGAAGAGGTGACACGGTGCAGGGAGCAGGTCGAGTCTCTGAAGAGGCGACTGAAGTGGTCGGAGAGTCGCCGTAAAGAGAAAGAGGGAGACAGGAGGGGCAGATGTACTGACTGCGGACGAGTCGGGCCGTCCGGTGAGGACAGCGCCACAGGTGAATCTGTCTGGTGTTACTCACCTAGGCTGTTTTTAGACACTGTTAATTTCCTATATTAATTTTGTCACTTGGATGGCTAAATGCACACACGTTGTTATAAATGATTCACAAAAAACCTACTTGATCACCTAACCCGAGCTCTTAAAAAGTTAGAAATCATAGATGGGAAAGGTCTTTTGATAATTATGTCAAAGAAAAAATTGCTGGAAATGAACTGATAATAGATTGAGTCCACAAAAGTGCTCTGCAACAGCTTTAAAGCTGCACAGATCAATGTTTTTATACTGTCAATCAAAAACCATGTGGAATGTGAAGAAGTTGCTGTTAATGACAATTGCTCCAACTCTTCAGGTCTCCTCAGCTCCACAGAATATTTTATGTCTTTTAACATCACTGTTTAGTTCACATTCCCCGCGCTTACCTGCTTTGGCTTCAGCAGCAGCAGCAGGCAGCTGTTCAGAAAAAAACACATATAAACCCGCCATAAACTACCTATTCTGCACCAAACATTCATGGTGAACTTAGTGGAGCATTTAGCAGTTTAAGAGTCAGATATTTCTTTCAATACTTTGTTGAGACCATATAATGCAGCCGGAAACATGACTCCAAATGAATGCTGATGTTGGTCTCTGATTGCGGCATGTGTATATATGGTGTGTTCCATTTGTATTGGGAAGTCGGAATTTTTGAGTTCCGAGTCGGAAATGTCAACTGCAACACCCCCTAAAGTTGGATTACCGGCTTGGAAAGTTGGAGGAACCTCACCAACCCCAACCTAAAAATCCTAATCCATGGCTCCTCCATGCATTTACTATAACAGTCATACACACAATGCTGTCCAACATTTATCTGTGGACATGTCACTACAGTGTTTGTTTACAGCAAAATGTGTTTTTGTCAACCGGTATTGCTAACAATGGCTAACCTGGCTTGAATTGGTATTGTTAATAACATCTTTGTTTTGTGACTTGTTGTGCTGGAATGGGATCAGCCCCAATTCCATCCTCCGATTTCCATCGCGGAAGCAAAAGAAGCATGATCAGCGTGAGATGTAACACACCAGTGTTTGCCTCTAATGTGATATACAACATGTGCGTTGGCAACGTGTTATTAACAATAACAATGGCATAACATGTCAATAACAAACATTTACCATCCCTGTTATATGGCGGCTGATCCCTGTCCTCTGTTCGGAGGTAAAGGAGCTCCTGGGCCTCATTGTTTTCCCAATTTGCGTACATTTTCGCCCACACTTCTTCTTCTTTGAGTTAGCTGCTAACTGCTATCCGATACTTTTTAAATCTCTCGCAGTGGATGGCATGCATAACATGTCAAAACATCACACCTGTGCCACCCAGAATCCCGTCCTGCTGACTGTCCCATTTATACTGACTTCACGTCAGCACTGTTACTACCGCTGATGCTGGCTTAAAGGCGAGACAACTCTGTCACCCCATTCTGCGATTATACCTATTATACAGAATGGTGAGGAGGCATAATGGAGTGAAAGTCCTCCTCTTAGCTCTGTTTTTGGTCTCTACCATGTCTTTTTTGCTGCTAAATGTTCCATAATGTTCACCGGCTAGTTGCTAACTTTGTCTACTATTTGGTGCAGGTAGTGTATAGTAGGTTCTTCGAGGTATATGCTAATTACAGCTGCCTGTTGTGGTCAAAAAATATGCTTTAAGAGTGGTGAGAGTGAACCAAAACAGTGAAGCTGCCAGCTCGAAAACCAAAACAATGAGATGCAAGTCAATATAAAGCTGTGTAGAGCTGAGGGGAGCTGCAGATAGTTTTTTTTTTAGTTCATCACTGTGAGCGACCTCTTTCACATAACACATAGTTATTACATTCATAGTTATTACAAACATATTATATATATTATAGCTGTTTTAAGTATCTTAATTTGTTAGGCCACCTGGGTGGAGTATGACCCATTAAAGTTTCACCCATCTGAGACTTGCTAAATTCTGGAAGTGCAAACAGTAATGTTCATACTATTTTATTTTTAAAAAGTAAAATGTTTCCTATCCTCTGCTACAGATAAAAGTCTTAAACAGGAGAGTGTGCTGCAGGAGATAAATGGCTCTCACAGCACCGATGGAGAGACACCTCGTCATGACATGGAAGAGGTAGGACCAGAGGCCCACAGTGCCATAAAGGCATCACAGGTAGAGAACCGTTTGTTACACTGTTTGAGCTTCAGTAAATGAGGTTTCAGTGTTTAAAATGTGTTTTGTTGGCACATTTGATGGCAATATCCTGGTTGTACATGTCTCATGACTTCAGTAATCTTAGTAGGGCTGCCACGATTAGTCGACTAATCGATGACTAATCGACTATTAAAATAATCGGTGACTATTTTAGTAGTCGACTAATCGGTTTGAGTCATTTTTCATAGAAAAGTACTATAAAAGTACCCAAAATACTCTTGTTGCAGCTTCTTACGTTCAGATATTGGCAGCTTTACACACTCTCCCATGACGGTGAACTAAAACCCTTTGGCGTGAGTACGATACAAGACATTAGATGACATAATTTTGGGGTTTGGGAGAGACAGACCGACATTTTTCAACATTTTAACACATTTTTCAATGAAATGATTAGTCGACTAATCGAAGAAATAATCGACAGATTAGTCGACAATGAAAATAATCGTTAGTGGCAGCCCTAAATCTTAGTAAAGAATCCTAGTGTTTTGTGTAAATTGTAAATGTTGTAGCATTTAATCAGACCTGCCTGTTGATCTAATGCTAACCTTATGGGTACTCTTGTGGTAAGTGGAGTTAAAGCTCCTGTAATAATGTTGTTTCTGCTTGTCTGCCAGTCTCAAGGTGTACAGGCTGAAAAACTGGATAGACTGCTCAAGGAGGAAACCCTGCGGATCACACCAAAAACTAATGACTCCCAAGAGAGATGGGGAGTCAGTTTGGATGGTCAGTCTCTTCATGAATGCATAGATTGAGAAAAGTTATTTTAAGCATATTAATATCATGTGAATTTTTTACTCACAAGTATATAGCCATTTCTGCAGGACTGGTTTATAGGAAAATTATACACCAGATGATACACTGTGTCACCACTGGCTTCACAGTCATCATTTTCAGGGTTTATATGGTAATTGTGATATTGTCTTCCCCGTACCCATAAATCCATAACTGTCTAAAAATCTTTTCCTCCTCTAATTGGCCAGACACAGAGGCATCAGGTCTGCCAGGGCCCAGTAAAGGTTGCAGTGACCAGAAGATCCCAAAATGCCATGTGAACTGGGAAGCTGGCTATGACCAGAGGCGAGAATCAGGCCAAGATGGACATTCAGTTGACCCATCTGAACCACTTTTCCAGGGCAGGTATGGTATGGAAGATCTGGGAGGTTTTGGCAAGACTGGCTACGAAGACTCCAATATGATAGATATGGGTAACTTGGATGAGTTACAAGGATCACCATCCCACCTGGATGAGGATCTGAGTTACATGGGGCACTATGAGGGAGATGTGGAATCACCAGAAGGAGCCGATCGTCAAGTTTACCAATCGTCTGCCACACGGAATAGAAGGAGCGTGGTCGGTTCACCTACTAACTCTCCCACAAGGACGAACATTGATGTCAGTGGAGAGCTCAGCTGTTTATTGATCAATGAAGAAGGGTATCTACAAGACCCGAGTATCTTGTACTCTGAACATGTGTCCAGTGATTCAGGTGGTAGGTTGAACTTCAGGGGTCAGGGCATTCGCATTGACCCGTCTGTGGACAGCACAGGGGATATGTATGGGCCTTCAGATGCATACAGTGATACCGTAAACTTGGGAGAGAGGTTGCAGCATCAGACAGGAGGGAGAGGAGGGAGGAGACACACCTGTAACCAGTGCTCCATGTCCTTCCCTGATTCGGCCTCACTAAAGGCCCACAAGCAGACACACAAAGGCATAGGACAAGTGCCACCGTACTCCTGCACGCAGTGCGGAAAGACCTTCACTCAAGCGTGTAACCTCAAAGTCCACCAGAGGATTCACTCGGGACAGGGGCTCCACCTGTGCAGCCACTGTGGTAAAGGCTTCCCTTCTTTCTCTGACCTAAAGACACACAAGTGTGGCCAAACAGGTGACAAACCTTATTGCTGCACTGTATGTGGGAACAAGTTCAGCCGTCTCTGGAATCTGAAGTTGCACCGGAGAATTCACACACAGGAAAAACCTCATCAGTGTACCATGTGTGATAAGAGCTTCACACGAGCTGACATATTGAAAGTTCACCAGCGCACCCACACAGGGGAACGACCATATTGTTGCACTGTGTGTGGCCTCAGCTTCAAACGCCTGGATCATCTGAAATCACATCAACGCAAACACATATAAAGCTTGGGAAGTTTAAGGGGAGAGCGTCTGAGAATTTAAGATTGTTTATTGTATGAAAAGATTTAAACATGAATGTTGTTACTCATAAGCCATGGATGTTTTTTTCTTCTCTTCAATACCTTTGATTTTATTAAAACACTATATAGGACAAAGATAGAATACATGTTTCTTGTCTTTGATGAATTATGTCTTACTTGTACCCATTTATTGCTACATATTTTGTTACTGCAAAAATGACTAAGTAAAAAAGACGTCTGTTAATGGTTTCTCAGTATATACGGTTCGAACAGTGTTTGACATTTTCTTGCAAAGGGAAGACAGGGAGAATCATAAGAGATGCAAATTAAGAAGAGAGGCCAAGCCAGCACTGAGCCCTCCTGTTGCAGATGAGAGGTGTGACATTAAAGACACATCAGGGTAGCATGATCAAAGGTTTGGGAGATAACAAGGGAAATCTTTGTAGGGTCGTTAAATTAGAGACTTCTCTTGATGACATTGCAGTGGTTTCTCTTTTTTTTCAGTAGAGAGTTGATCAGAAACCCAACTTTGTTATGAGATGGATAGGAGGTGGTTGAAAGGAGACATTGCAGTTTGGATAGAAGCCAGAGGATGTCAGAGAAGTATCTTTATATCTAATTGGCCCTCATCTCAGAAAAAGGATTAATTAGGTGTCAGACACTTTTTGCTGAAAGAGGAGAAGAGGGAGATCAAGGAAATGAAAAAGGAACATACCTGTGGTGAGAAACATCCTAGAATTCAGAGTGGGTTAACCAATAAACATAAAACTTACTTTTGCTGTTTGGAATCTTACCAAACGTAATAACTGGTAAGCTAAATGCATTTGATGAATTTACCCAAGGGGGATAATAAAATACAAAGTGAACATTTTTACATACATTGGTGGAAATAAGTCTTCAACACATCAACATTTTTTCATTAAACATATTTCCAGTGCAGTTATTCACATAGAATTTACACCAGACATTGATATTAACATTGATACGTATTGATATGGATCTGTTTGGAGACCAATAACCAGGAAATCAAATATTTAGATAAAAGTCATCAGTAAGCATCACATAATGTGTGTTTCTTAATCTGGTGGAAGGATTTTTCAGTCAAAGTTGGAACCACAAAGATATGATGGGTTTTAGTGTGATTTGCCATGCCTGCCCCACTGACTCCAATAGAACTGACACTGAGGTCTGGCTCCTCAAACGCTGTCACTGAAATCATGATCTTTCCTTCTTTTATATTTTCCTTGGTGGATGACAACAGATTCTTCTCAAGAAATTCCTAGTACATGGCTCCATCTTAATATTTGCAGGAAAGTTAGATTTCTGTGTCTCCTGGCCACATTATGGGCAACAATGTGACATGTCATGTTTGGAGAAGAAATGCTTCTGCATCTGACCTTAAAAATACCACACCTATAGTGAAGTTTGGAGGTGGAAGCATCATGGTATGGGGCTGTTTCTCTTCTGGTACCAGAGACCAAACTATCAAAGGGATGTTGAGTGGAGCCATGTAGTGGAAAATTCTTGAGAAGAATCTGTTGCCATCCACCAGGACAGTGAGGTTGAGATGCAGGTGGACCTTCCAGCAGGACAAAGATCCAAAACATACAGCAAAGAAGACTCTCAGCTGGTTCCAGAGAAAGAAAATAAAGGTGTTTGAATGGCCCAGTCAATCAGCAGTCTTAAACCTGATAGAACATTTGTGGACGAGGCTGAAGCTCAAGATTCACCAGCAGTTCCCCCAGAGTCCTTTAGATTTAAAGACTGTCTGAACAATGTTCCCCAATCTAAACACTGTGAGAGATTAATTTCTTCATACAGGGAGCATCTTAATAAGCTGCATTGCAAACAAAAGCTCCTCCAACAAATATTAAATAGATTGTTTAAGACTTTTTCCCGGTGTTTTTCCACTTTATTGCACATCGCTTTCTTAATGGATTGTAATGTTATGATTTCTTTATTTTTTATAGTTTTACTGAGTGAATATCAATGTCTGATGTAAATGTCATGAGAATAGCTGCTTTGGAAATGTATTAAATGAAAAAAATGTTGACGTGTTGAATACTTATTTCCTATAAGCTATATCAAAATGTAGGAGCCCAGTTTTGATGTGGAAGTATCAAATAAATTTAGTATCAAAAACCTGTGTGGAAACGAAGGTGAATAATATAATCAGTGTAATGTAATTAAGATTGTGTACTTTAGTAATGTACTTAAGTAGCCTACAATTTTGAGGTATTTGTACTTTACTTGAGTATTTCCATTTTATGTTACTTTAGTCATCTACCCTACTACTTTTTAGAGGTAAATATTGTACTTTTTACTCCACTACATTTATTTAACTTTAATCACTTGTTACTTAGTTTAATAATATTTTGTATCAATAATCTAAGTTTGCAAATAGGTCATAATATATTGTTCTAGGCTAACCCCCAAGCAGTTTATGGAGTAAATAAAATTAACTCCACGTCTACCAGCTGCAGCATTTAAGTGATGAGTACATTTATGCATCATTAATTATAATCCAATAATATAATAGTATGTATTTTTCTAAAATGGGCCATTCTGCATAATAAGTACTTTTACTTTTGGTACTTTTAGTATATTTTGATGCTAACACTTTTGTACTTTTACTTAAAGGTCCCATATTCTGATCATATTCAGGTTCATTCTTCTATTTTGGGTTTCTACTACAACATGTTTACATACTTTAATGTTCAGAGACCACATTATTTTTCTCATACTGTCTGCTTGAATAAACCTGTAATCATCCTCTGTCAGGCCCGGACTGCACATAGGGAGAACAGGGACTATTCCTGAAGCACCGGCCTGTGATCGGACTGCTGGCCTGCCTGTCATTTTTTTCCCAACAGGCAGGTCAGGCCAATGCAATCAGAGGCCAACGCGTGATGCGAGGAGAGGGATGAGGCGTGTGAGGTTGAGCCACTTGTCAGTTGTCAAAAGACAGGATGTGATTGGTTTGTTTCAATTTACACCCGCCCCAACAGTCCTATGTTGTAAACACAGCCAGCATGGTGAGGAGGGGGTTTGTCAACTCGCATCGCGTGTGTCTGTGTAGGAGTCCACTGGCGCTGAGACGTAAGGGAAAGTGGTCGAGTTAATTTCAATGGATCCCAACCCAAATCTGGGTTAAAAAAGAGAAAAGGTGGTGCAGAAAGAGAGTGTGACAAAAAAAGAAAGGCACGCGAGGACGACGGGGCCAAATGCCTAAAATTGCCAGATTTATTCAGGGCCCCCATCATGGCAAAAACACACGATGCTTCTGCAAGTTACCTAAAAAACATACAGGTCCAGTGACCCCCAGGGGTCCTTGAGGCCAGATTGATGAATGGACCCTATCAGAGAGAGTTAAATTATCACTGAGGATTGGATTTTACAGTTACAGTGTAGAAATGTAGGCCCTTGAAATTCAGAAGTTTTGAAGTTAAAATAAGGATTGAGATTTGAAAACCACGGACCTACTAGCCACATTTTCACTACTTTTGAGATGATTTATTTGTGCAACAAATGGGATATAATCATTTCCTTTTCCTATATGAATACAAGGGCAAATCAAGTAAGAAATTCACTGTTATACTGTATAAAGTGTAAACTATAGTGTATGCAAAAAAAATTATAATTCTATGTTTGCTATGTAAAGGTGGAGGAAGTGTCGGTACCAGTCCTGCTGATGCTTCAGAAGGAGAGGCCAGTGCAGGGCAATTGGCAGAAGGTACAGAAAAGTGTCTACAGTAGGGCATGTCATTGGTGGTACATAAACTTGAGTTATTTGCATATTCCTTGGGATTACATTACACAATTGCTATTTATTCATTCATTATTATTAATCACCAGCCTGTAACAAGTTGCAGACACATAAACACCAGGCACTGGCAATTGACATAAATGGCTCTCTCATGTAGTTGTAATAATAGCCTTCTTAGCACTACAGCTTTATTCTATAAAGTGTAAGTGAATTTTGTTGTCTGTTGCCTTACTGTTATGTACCCCAGCCCAAACATAAAAGCTACTGTATATTCCAACCTTGGATTTAGGTTGGGGTTCACTAGGGTTTCCCCTCATAGTTGATTAATTGTTTGGTTTGGACATAGTTGGCTTCGTGGATTAGGCTATATTGGATTAGGCTATATTGTACTTTATGAGATAGCTGTGCAATATAGCCTACAATATTGTATATTGTAGGCTATATTGCACAGATTTGCAAATCTGTACCTATGAGAAATGAAACATATTGACTTTTATCTATAATCAAAGGAACTTTTTGACTTAAACTGTCAGTGTGCTTAGCTGGTTGTGTTGTATTTTTTTGTTCCTGCAGCTGTATGCTTGTTTTGGTTAGTGTGATATCTGATGTTTTGGTTCACTACTTGGAATGTGTTATACGTGTCTGTCTGCACGTGTGTCTGCGTGTGCTTGTAACAAGCTGCAGGCTTGTTAACATAATATAAGACAAACGGCAGTTGATATTCTGCATGACTCTTCTTATGTATAGCTGTAATATTGGCACTACTTGTCATGTAAAAGCTTTATTCTCGATTAAAACCATTTCCTCGGCACTTCGTAAACATCCATCTATAGCCTACCCATGCATCCTCCCTGGACCCTGTAGTTGTTCCTGGACAAAGTCAATGACACGGCCTAAATCTGCATAGTCCCTCCGTCGGCTAAGCCTGTTGTCCTTAAGTATGCGCAGCAAATAATTCCTGCTGATAACAATCCCATATCTACCTGCAAGAGCAGCAAGAATTTCACTGTAAGACATTCCAAGATGAAAATAAAACTTGATTAGCTCAGTTCTCTTCATTATATGGTGGCTGTGTGCATCGGAAGTCGTTAGAGATGCATATGAGTTCATAGTAAATGATCTTGTGCGCACAAGATAAAAAATACCACCTTTTGGGACTTTAGGGGCTCTGTATTTATCCAAGTAAAATATAAAAAATACTTGGTCCACCAGTGAAAATTGTATATAGCCTATATGTAACATTCTGTCTCCATATCAAACACCAGCACGAATACCTTCAACGAGATAAAAACAATTTAACAATATTCATTCACTTTTACAATAAAGCATTATAGGAGCGCGTGCATCTATGGGGCCATAATGTGTTGTACAAATGCTAAAACGCATTACTTTGAAACAATGTCCTGAAGTTACAGCTGACTGCTTGGCGCAGCCTATTGGTTTCACTTTATTGAAACGCGTTTTGTAATGCCTAGACTTCAGGTAAGGCCACCGTACTACGTTGTGTATGACGTCACGAGCAAAAACAAGGACCACAAGCGCTAGCTCAGTTAGATGCTTAGTGCACACGAATTTCCTTTGCTGAACAGTCGTTACCCGCTGAATCCTTAAACACCGGTTTAAACAGATCAATACGCCAGGCTCGACTATGGTTACTATAATTCGTGGCTGTGTACGGTTCGTTGACGGTTTGACGCCCTTAAATGTGCTTAGCATACCAATGCTAACGTTAAGCTAAGGAGTAATATTAGCTGGCCAGGTGACAACTTCAATTGACATGAAGGCAGCTTGTGTCAATAAATAGGTCGCTGTGCGTCGGTAGTCCAGCCCTTTAATGTTAATAAGTGAATGAATAGCTGTTTATTACCTGAAATACCCACAACAACAACAACAACAACAACAACAAGCGGATGTATAGTTGGATAATGGTGTAACGTTAACGTTAACGTTACAGCCTAACAACCTGTGGTCGCGTTAGCATTTTAAATCGGACTCCTTCTCCCCCTTTGTTACTTTGATTTTATTTTCACGAACACAAGGAATTCATTTTTAAAACCCGCGACCCTGACTGACCATCATGTCGGACCTGGACACCCTCATTGTAACTTTCCAGACCCAGCTCTCGGATGTGATGGAGACAGTGGTAAAGACAGCCATGTATGAGGTGACCAGGTTAGTGGAGGACGGATTCCTGGAGGAGGTTCAGCGCAGGAACCAGGAGGTGGAGTCCCTGAGGAGGCAGCTGCAATGGGCCGAGAAAAAATTAAGTGACAAAGAGGGGAGAGAAGGAGGGAAAACTGGGAGGTGTGTGGACTGTGCCAAGGATGATGTGGATCTGTCCAGTGACACTGTAGAAGACAGGCCCAAAGAACAGCAAGATGGTAAGAACAAACAGAAGGATCATTAATATAGCGACACAAACACTCTGTATTATGTTCTGCTACTTGAGCACTATTTTTTTCCAGACATTTTGGGGGTCTGTGGAGTGAAACAAGAGGGTGACTCTGTGGAAAAGTGGGCTATAAGTCGCACACAAGAATACATACCAGAGTCAACTCAGGCAGCAGACAATCCCACATCCACTCACAGCCCTGAGAGGGAATCACAGGAATGTCTCAGAGCACAGGTACTCTCAGTGTTGTTGTGAGAGGCTGTATGCATATTTTTTTCCTAATAGGAACATTCTGCACAGAGCATTCAACTAATAAATCAAAATGTAACCATATTCTCTGATGTCTTCTCTGTGATATTCAGACACCAGAAGATGATGTAATGTCAGCGTTGAGTGTCAAGGAAGAAGTGAATAAGCTGTCTTTTTCTTCTGTGCATTGGAGTGATACCCTCGATGGTGAGTATTGTGTCAACAAGGTCCATTGTTTCATTGTTTTCTCTGCATATTAAGTTTGGGAAAAAATATATCTTTATCTCTCTCTGTCTTTATATATGTATATATGCATTCTGGATAGAGACCTCAGATGTTGTACCTGGAATCTGCTGGAGCCACTCTCCCCGTTTGTGTGTCACAGCCCTGAGTGCTCCGATTACTACTGGCATCACTGTTGCCTTTACTACCCACTTCTTTTCTAGCTCCTCTTTCAGCCCTTGGTACTTTTCAAGGTTCTCGTGTTTCTTCTTTCTGATGTTGCTGTTGCACATGACAACCCACACCAGGAAGTCAACAAAAGCACATGGCAACTTCACCCCTGTCTAGATAAGGATCTCATAATTACAAGATCTTATGTCATTATTATGAGATAAGTTGTCAGTTTTTTTTTAATGTCAGTGAATGCATTGCGCTTCCGTAAAAATATACAACATTTCTTATTTTCTGTAATAAATGCAATTAGTTTATCAGTCCTTTGAAACAGGCTGATTAAAAAATAAAATAAAATCAGTGAAAATAAAATATTTACTTTTTAGGCTCTGGACAAGGAGTGTCTCGATAATCCAAAACAGACGATAACCGTGATATTTAAAATTATACAACAGTTAGTTCCAAATGAGTAATTTGATTGGACGAGAGGCATTCCGTGAGTGCTGATATAGAGTATAACATCACTGGGACTTGTAACAGTAAAATCACTCCGCTCACAGGTTTTATAAATATAAATACAACCGTTAATTAACCAACTGTCACACTTGCTACATTGACGCAAACTGACACTAGTGTTACACCAAGAAGATGGATATTTTCCCCAAAATTACATTTGAATTAAATTATGAGTGGTCGTCAGGAGAGGACGAGGAAAAGGAAAGCCAGGACTCTTCTGTGCAGACCTCCAGGTGTGTTTGTGTAACATCAGCCGACCTCGACAAACTGGAGAGGAGCAAAAATTAAGCGAACACGGTCAGGAATTATCAATGATCATCTGATGAGGTACTGATGAGGATGAGGGAGAGTGGAAGCTGAATCTGTTCGTGCCAACATCCAGGTTTGCCAACATTTCATCAGCCGAACTGGACGAAGTTACACAGCTGCAGATCAGTGTAAATACAAAGTAGCTTGTGAGTTCCTGGCGTGTGTGCTGTGTCGCCTGGCAACAGACTGGGGGAACTGTTTTTTTTTTTTTGCGGAGCTACATAACATACTTAAATAATTTATTTCATCACCTTTTGTTAACATTTCCTTACTCAGCATTGCTGTTTGAGCTGTTGTTGAACTGTTGTATAAAAGCAATATCACACGAGAGGTCGTGACGTTGTATTGTATATTGTCACGGCTGTGACTCGGTTGGCCTCGTGCCTACGACCAAATCACAGCCGTGACGATATACAGTACAACGTCACGACCTCTTGTGGGATTTTGCTTAAATGAAATACTGATATTGTGTTAATACACATATGATAACATTGTATAAATAATTCAGCACTTAAATCATTTCCGTTTCTTTAAGTTCTCACTTTGTGTCCCTCCCTTAACACCATCTGGTTGCATTTTTACTATCCATTAAAGGGATAGTCCAGATTTTTTGAAGTGGATTCGTATGGTGTACTTGTCTGTAGTCAGTGGACTACCTACAGTAGATGTCAGTTGGCACGCTCTCAGTTTGGAGAAGCAGGCTGGAGTCCAACACAGAAGCTAAGCAATGTACAAAAAGGAATGGGGTCATCAACAAAATGTATTTTTTAGCGTAAATATATTCTATATTGAGAGTATTTTCACTACTTTAGTTTTCCGTCAGACAGCCTGTACTGACGGAAAAGCTGTTAACTACTTCAGTTCCTCATCTGTGCTCTCGTCAAAGCCACCAGACAACACTGACAGAAACAGTCATTTTAGTTTGCTGAACATGGGAGCTGCTGGTCTACCACTGCTTTGATCAGTTAGTTAGTTTGTATTATTGTGTGACCTCAGTGAATCCAAACTGACACTTTTAAACAACAAGTGACACAGTAACACAAAATAACTGTTTGAGGCAGTGGTGGACCACCAGCTCCTGTGTTCAGCGATGTTAAATCACAGTTTTTCTCAATGGAGTCTGAAATTTGAGAAAGCCATATCAGCTTCAATTTCCATTTAGAAATTACTGTCTGACATTAAGGTGAAGCAGTGAAAATATTATAAATATAGCATACACTTAAATGGATATTGATTTTTTTTTTTTTTTTTTAGGTGGCTAAAATACATTTTGTTGCTGACCCCTCTACAGCAGTACATTGTTTAGCTTCCACGTTGAACTCCAGCCTGATTGTCCAAACTGGGGGCGTGCTGACTGACATCTTCTGTATGTACTATACTGTTTATGGAGTAGTACATCATACAACCCTTATTTAAAAAAATCTTAACTATGCCTCTAAGTGTAAATTATCTTTTTGTATGTTTTTGTACAGTTATGGTTTCATGTAATTCATTTGCCAAAACAGAGACAAAAGGTAAACAAAAGGAACAGTAAACAAAGTTAAAGGTGAATTTGACTGATAGCATTATTTTTATGCCTCTGCGCTGGCGATAACCGTGGCCAGGGGAATTAGGTTTTCAGGTCGTCCGTCCGTCCGTCCGTCACATTCATGTGACTGCGATATCCCAAGAACACCTTGAGGGAATTTTTTAAAGCAGCTGTGCAGAACTTTACGTTTTCGTTGATTATAGCGCCCTCTTTGGTCGAAGCGGTATGACACCCACAGCCTGGTGTCGTAAAATTCCGACTGCAGCCGGCATTGGGCTTCATTGGTAAAATCTTGACTGCAACCGGCAATTACCGCATGCATTTGTTTTGGAGAGCCAGAGGAAAATCATAAATGTTCTGGTGTAGCTCTGAATTTCTTATAAACTGAGGACAACTGCCTGCTGTATATTTGTGTTCATGGTCACAGTGACAGATAATTTTGTGGCGTTTGTTGTAACGTTACAAGACAAAAGCGGTTCACATCAGCTAACGTTACATTTAGCTTGCTTATAACCAGGGCTGCCCCTGACCAAATTGGGGCCCTAAGCGAAATTTTATTTGGAGCCCCCCCCCCCCCCCCCCCNCCGTACTGGTCTGGTAGTACTACTACTACTTCTACTAATATTAACAAAAAACTACTGCTATCTATTATTACATTATTATCATTATTATTATTATTATTATTATTATTATTATTATTATGTACAGACTACAGTCCTAAGAAAATATACTAATTCAGGATCAAACAGACTGATATTTCAAACTTTACATTCAAGTTTAGTTGCCTCTGTCAACAAATGCATCAGTTACACACTCATTTCATCAGTATTTCTCTGTCTCCTCAAAAGCTGACTGTTATGAATTAAATTCACCAACAGATGGCGACATTTACCTCCATAAAAATAGTCCAAAACTTATATTAACAACATAAATTGATAGACTATAAACTTTAGCCAATATATTATATATTGGCTAAAGTTTATAGCCTATCAATATATACGATCACCAACTGGTCATTTTACCACTCCTTTTCATCAGAGGTGAATGCATAGGGCGTTAACAAGACATTCAATAAATGTTAATCAGGGCCGCTGGGGAAAAAAAAAAAAAATTCCAGTCTAGACAGAGACTGGAGACAGAGATTCCTATCTAATGAGTAGCAGCTTAGGTGTTTGTGCCACAAAGTTTTATTTCAACACACCCACCTTCAAGTGAAGCACGAGCTTCCTCTTGTTTTGCCTTTCTACGCACAGCGCGTTTTGGCAGGGGCGGCCCTGCTTATAACTTCCATGTCGTCATATATTGAAGTGAAACAACGTCTAACAAGTTGCGGTATATTCTCTAAATAAAAAATTACATACCTGTCGATTAGGAAAAGGGCCAACTCGGGATCAGTTTTAAAACCTTTCAAATCTCTCAGCTCTCTCCACCTGGTGAATGCCCGACCGAGGTTTACACGCGTTTGGGCTCGAGCCCTATCACTGTCCCGTTTAGCCTTCTTCTGTTCTTGTGTTCTTTTTCTTTAAGATGGTGCTCCTTCGTTATCCGCCATGACATCGAAAGTACAACCAAGTCCTTATAGATACATCTGGTAAAACTGTTGTGTGTTCAGCAATGCCCGTTGCGTACCGCTTACTCGAAGAACGCTCTCTGTAAACACGGCTCCTTCTTCTTCTGTGGTTTAATGGCTGTGGGCCGCTGCGGGCGTGCAGACTTACTTCCGCCTCCGGGTTTCGTATTCTGGTTTGCTGACTTCCGCTGTGTCCGACCCGACCGAGGCTACGCTAAATAGCCATATAGAGAAAGGCTTTTTTGTCGCTGTTGGGTTCAAATAAATATGCAGATCTTCAAGGGGGGGGTGATACGAACTCCGCACAGCTGCTTTAAAATTTGGTGCAAATGTCCACTTGAACTCAACAATGAACTGATTAGATTTTGGTAGTCAAAAGTCACTGTGACCTCGTCTGTCTCATTCTCGTGAATGCAGTATCTCAATTACACCTTAAGGGAACTTCTCCAACTATGACACAAATGTCCAATCGGAGTGAAGAATAAACTGATTAGAATTTGTTGGTCAAAGGTCAGCGTGACCTCACAAAACATGTTTTTGGCTATACCTCAAGAATTCATACGCTAATTGTGATGAAACTTCACACAAATGTCTAATAGGATAAAATAATGAAGTGATGACATTTTCTATCCAAAAGGTCAAAGGTCAGCTTCACTGTGACATTGTTATGTTCTGCATAAAACTTTTCTGGCCATTACTTAACGCCTTATCTTAGGAACAGGAGGGGAAAAATTTGGTCAGTTACTGAATTAGTGACACTTACCTTGAAATTGTGCTGATTGTATAGATCTTCTGTGCTTCCAGGAGAAGATGTGCGTGAAGCATCCATGTTTTCACAGACAAGGATATAAACTGTAAGAGAAACACAGACATACTGTACAACCACAGGGCAATAATTCTATTTTTTTTTTTTTTTTTTTTTTTTTTTAAATCTTTAGATATTGCAATAATATGGTTATTGGGAACTCTTGTGGCCACAATAACCATGTTGTGAAAATCTGATATCATGCCAGCCCTACTTTGGACCAAAAATACAGCAACCAACTTGCTGCTCTGGTAACAGTTTGCCAGTGGAAAAAGGCAGCTGAATTCATTGATATAACCCCTGTTTCCGTTCATTGTGTAGGTAAAGCAGTACCTGAATCTCACAGTGCTGCTGAGAT
Source organism: Epinephelus moara (assembly GCF_006386435.1). NCBI lineage: Eukaryota > Metazoa > Chordata > Actinopteri > Perciformes > Serranidae > Epinephelus > Epinephelus moara. The sequence continues at coordinate 44,522,123 of NC_065510.1, forward strand.
GACTGAAGCACAACCAAATCGGGCTCAAGAGAACCGTGAGGAATTACTGAGGGATGTTATTAAGCAAGACCCACAGATCTCTGCTGCATATGTCTTTCATGAAGACCAGAAGGAAACACACACGGCCACAGATCCATCTTTAGAGGGGGACAGTGGTTGGGCTGGCCTGACCGTCACAACAGCGGGATTGCTGCAGAATCACTGCCTTGCAACAGAAAAGGACTGTGATCCATCCAAAACTAGAGGTCCTCTGAGGCAAACAGAACACGAGCTGTGTAACTCTGTCACAGGAGATGTTGATGTTCTGGTTACTCCAAGTAGAGATCACATTTCATCCTCAGCGTCCCCACAGGCAAGACTGCAAAACAGTGATGCGCTGGGTGTGACCATCAAGCAGGAAGTGATTGTCGATTCTGATGGGTGTGTGGAAAACCTGCCTAAAGAAAAGAAAATAAAGTCTGCGATGGCATTTTTGTCATGTTCAGTTAAACAGCACAGGTTGAGTTCAGAAGCACTCAAGCAGAAACACATTTCCCACAAAGCCACTGTACAGGAGGTTATGAAGCTGCATTCCAAAGTTGGTACAGGTCTTAGACTGCAAGCTGCTATACAGCACCTCCACCGACCAATGAAAAAGCCCTCTCACACACTTTCCAACAGTACCACCACAACACTGTCTGTAGCTCACTCTCAGGTTGTACATTTAAATCCCCTCAACAGGACTCCGTCCACATCTAAAGCTGCGCCACCCCCTCCACTCTCAATCCAGCGAGCTCACCTGGGAGACAGACAAACCACAGCACATCACCGAACCAGTGCTCCATGGGTCAGCATCAAATCCCATCAGTCTGCAAACTCTCATCACACCAACCCCTTACCCCACCCAGACTCTCCCCCTCTTGCTGGCCCCAGGCACCTCCTGCGCTGTGGCCAATGTGGGAAGTGCTTTCCCCACCCCAGCAACCTGAAGGCCCACCTGCAGACCCACACAGGTGAGCGGCCTTTCTGCTGCTCCCTCTGTGGTCGCAGCTTCACCAAGCTGAGCAACCTCAAGGCCCACCGACGGGTCCACACCGGAGAGAGACCGTACTGCTGCTTGGCTTGTGGCAAACGCTTCACCCAGAAATGTAACCTGAAACGCCACCAGAGGATCCATCTGGATGTATGATGATGGACAGCTTGTGATAAAAGGACAAGTTTGGTGTGTTTGTTTCGTGTTGATTAGGATGCTACAGTGTCTTCCTTTGCAATGTTTGAAATTGCAAAAATTGTTTCTTGTGTACTCGTCTCTCAAAGTGATTGTCCCGAGTAATTTTTTGCATTCTAGAAAGATTCATCCAATACCTTGTTGTAGTTATTAAAGGATGAAAAGCAGTGTATTGTGAATCATGCACAGAGATAGGTCAATTGTCAATTGGTCAATAAACATTTATTCTGGTAATACAAGTCAAATTATTCATGCATTTGAGGAAAATCACACTCGCTGTTTCTGACTATGGATCAGGGCATGTATTTATCAGCCTGCTGAGAGTCACTTTAGACTGATGAAAGATACAAGTAAAAAGTCTTTACTTCTGCCGAAACTCACAAACCCACTTAAAGGGGAACTTCACCCATTTTTTAAAAATGTATACATCTTTTCCTGTGGTTTAAGACAAAAAATATGAGTAGAAGTGAACAACTCTCTCCGAAACCCCAAAACTAGAGTGCCGAAACTCAAATCTGTCAGTATGTGACATTAGTGAAAATGTAATTATTGAGTTAGTCTGATTAAAACCAGACTTTTTTTGTGTGTAATGCAGTGATAACAGAGTAAGTGAAAACAGTTGTAGAGACATATAAACAGTAAGGAAAGAAGATACAAAAAGTGAGAAAGAGACCTACAATAAAAATAAGAGCAACTAAATACATCAGAACAAAATAAAACAATATAAAGCAAACAAGGAGTAAGGCACAGGCTGAAAATGATGGGCGTACAGGTGAAAACAAGTATAATGCAAAGCTGTATGAAAAGGTGTGTGTGTGTGTGTGTGTGTGTCTTTGTGTAGGAGTATTCGATGAGTTGATTTTTCCAGAGTGTGATGGAGATTCTGTTCCTTGTTTACCAATTCATGAGGATAGTTTTCTTGGCGATGGTTAGGGCAATGGAGAGTATTCTGCTGGATGTATTGTTGAGGTTTATGGTGGATATGTTGCCAAAGTTTGGGCTGCTGCATAGACAATAAATGAACGATGTTATAGGACAGTGGTTCCCAACTGGTCCAGCCACAAGGTCCAGATTTCTCCTTAAATCATTCGTTCAAGGTCCACACAGTTTAATATATTCGGTGTCATACTTGCATTTGGCCATGTTGTCAAACTAGGTTGTCAAGAAGCCGTCCACTACTCACTCACTTTACAGCAGGAACAGCACTTCAAAATAGAAGGCCTTTGCCGTATATTCCCTGTACTTTAAAAGAAAGTGTGTTTTTTCGAAACTTGACACATTTGTGAATCACATGCGGTCCATTCAGAATGAATCCGCGACCCACCAGTTGGGAACCACTATTATAGATGACAGTGAGAGCACCCAGAGGATTGTTCAGAGTATATGGGTACATTTCTTTGTTTTACAACTGAGAACATTATAATATAATAAAGCTCATTTGGGTATAAAACAAGAAAAACATTCTGTGGGTCCATTAAATCAATCTCCTATTTATTGTCTGTGGAGCAGCTCAAGACTTTATACCCTGTGACATCACAAGTTTGAGACCTGAGGCTCGCACATAGTTTCCCCATTGAGTAGAGCTCTCGAGGTCTCTAAAGTTGGTTCAGAGTAGATTTATTTTATCTTTGTGTATTTATATCTGATAAATAAATTAGAATGCTGTGAATTGCTAATTACTGTACATATTAAGGATAAAAAATGTGATTTTAAAATCAAAACAAATATACAGCTTATTTAACAGGTAAACCACATGACAATAAACAACAACAAAAAAGAAAACACACCTGCGATAGTCAATGATTGGCTCTTCTTACTCTGACCGAAGCCGACGTGGTTCATCTTGTGAGCTCATAAGGATTGCCCTTACACTTAACTGTGTGTAGGGGGAAGTAGCTTTATACATGTGTTTTATTCTTCACACTCAGCAAAGAACTGTTTTACTCCTGACTTGTCTCGTAACTGTAATTTTCAAAACTTTGGAAAATACAAGCCCAGGTCATGTAAATCTAGAATTCACCACAAAACATAACTTGAAGGCAGTTTTTCCTCCAGCTGAAGGTCTGTGTGGTTTGCTGTAAGACTGGTGTAAATTGAACCTTTTGAAGAATTGACAGCATGCAGATGATGCTTCATGAGTGATGGCTCAATTTATATTCTGACTGATAAAAATAATTGTTGACTAACCCTCTGAGACCTGCCGGGCCGCCGGCGATCCCGGCCAACATTCCTGTGTTTCAGACACTGTAGAGGGCTGAGTTTTAAAGCTACAGTGATGATACTGGTATCATATGAAACTCAAAGTCCTGAAGACATGTCATGCTAGCTTCTCTGACAGTGGGCTATTTAACACTCCACTACTAGGCTAAATGCTGGTGAGGGAAAATCTGGCATGGCCATTAGGGGTCCCTTGACCTCTGACCTCAAGATATCTGAAAGAAAATAGGTTCTATTGGTTCCCATGAGTCTCTCCTTTACAGTCATGCCCAATTTATGCTGGTGCCATGCAGTTTTTTTTGCATGTAGTACAAATGTGTTATTTTAGCCTATTTTTAAAATATTTCTACATACCGGGATGCATAAACAGTCTTTGAATTGCATAAATTGGGTCTGACTGAAAAGCTGAGACTCTAGCAGATTCAATGAGCCCAGTTTTGTTCATGTGTGATAATGTCAGTCCCCATAGCAGCTATTTTATTGCAGACATTTTTTAAATGGACAACACTGTACAAAATAACCTATAGTAACCTCTAGGATAATCACAGCCATTAAACTTCATAGCCACAAACTAGAGACCTTGCACATTCAACGGATGTTTGGCTTTCATAGGTATATTCACAATAACAGGGTTTGTCAGCAGTTTCCAGAACAGAAGTGCTTGTCATCCAATTGCCAAAAAATGCAGGTCTTACAGATATCTCCAAATGTCAAAAGATGGATTTTACTGTGGTGTTCGTCAAGATCAGTTCTGAAGGGGAAAACATACTTAAATTTAGCAACAAATCTGTGTAACAAATTATATTAAACCAAAAATTGCTGTGACAATTTATGAGACATAATACACTCTAAATCTTCAAAATTTCAATAGGCCCTCACCAAAACAAAATGTTCATGACAGTATCAATCATGACTAGAAAAGTGTAATCTTAGTTTGACTAAACACCAACTCCCAATCTAGCTCCAACCCGTTCCATCAAGTGAAATCAGCTGGCTCCAACTGACACTAATTCAAGCCTCACCTGTTAAGCCTCAACTCATTCACACGCCCAGGGAAAATAAAAAGCCCACACTAGTCGAGTGCCGAACATGTTGCAAAATGTCAAAAAGCAAAGGAAAGGAGTGAGTGGAGGCTTTTTCTGCGGCGGAGCAAAGGCTCCTTATGGAAGTGTATGAGGACTATAAGGACATAATTAAGAAAAAGGCAATTAATAAAGCAAGGGAGGTGCAGTGGCAGACTATTGCCGACAGGCTAAATGTGTAAGTGACAAAGAAAATTCAGCATTTCAGCATAATATCATGTTCTATAAATCCCGCATCAAAGGGACAAAATATATGTGGCTAGATAAGAACACCTATTAAATCTAACAATTCAAGTATGCCTAATGAAATTCACCAAATGTGTAAATTAATATTAGTGATATAGACTATTTATCACATTTATCTACTGATTCCTATGTAAAGTTCAGATGATGCATTTAATCAAACTATTTTATGTGAATCATCGCATTTATCACATAATTGATTGTAGATTATGACATTTCCAAAATGATCAGTTCATAGGAAATAATCACATGATGTTTATCTATTGATTGTAGAAAATTCCATTTAGCAAATCCATCAATTCAGTGGAGATGAGGAAACCTATTAAGTGAATGCAGGTGATAGTGAATCGATTATCTATTCTCATCATTTGGAAGTCAATTGTAAGCTCTATCCCTTATTATATCAAAATAAGGAAAATCCCCTTAAATTAATGGAATGGGCTATAGGATGAGGAACAGACAGACCACAATGGTGTGTGTCCCCATTTCATCCCTCACTGTTTTTACCTCTCTGCAAACAGCTGTCTTACTTAGCCTCTCAGCATCACCAACACTATACAGGAATGTACCACTAGCAAAGAACCTATACAGACTGACTACACAGTGGTCAGAGACTGGCTGCAGCATGTGACCTTTATAATGTGTGGTTCCAGCAAACTGCATAGATACACTAGATAGGAGACAGGACAGATAGGAGTCCGTCTGTATCAATGGGTTGGTCCTGTCCTGGAAGACCCTTAGGGCTGGTGGTGGTTGGAAGGCCCTCTGGACAATGTGGGCCTCCTCATCAACAGGATCTTCGATGAAGGGGCATGCCATTATTTCCTAATTTACTCTCTCTTGCTCTGTCTCTGTGTCTCTCCGGGTGTGTCCCTCTCCTTCTCTTGGATGCACTCCTTAAATGGCCGTTGTCAGCTGACCTTAATTGACTGTGAATTTGCTAGCCAATTGGAAACAGAGTGGGTGGGGATGGGAGGGCAATCACATATTCATGTGGTTTGGTGTACATATACAATCTTTTTTTAATGCCTCAGTTTCATTTTATGACCTCCGCCAAGGAGGTAATGTTTTCGCCAGCGTTGGTCTGTTTGTCTGCAAAATAACTCAAAAAGTTATGAACGGATTTTGATGAAATTTTCAGGATAGGTGGATAATGGGACAAGGAACATATGATAAAATTTTGGTGGTGATCGGTTGAAGCAAAGTGGATAAAATAATAAAATAGCGCTAAATGGCACTTTTTTAGAATAGACTCATTCCATGACCAGACGTGCGCCACCGGGTGGCAGTGACGAGTAGGCCTACTTGGGCTCATTGCTAAATATTGTTGTAATTCTAAAGTTGAAATTAATGTTCTGTGTTGGAAAAAAAGAAAGTGAAAAATACAAAAAAAAAACATATTATATTCCGTGTTGGTACAAAATAAAAACGAAATAAATACTCCACAGTGTCTCCATGGTGAAGGCATATATAACCTAATAATGATAGTGATGCAAATAACCTAATTGTGATGCAGGCTGCAAAATCTGATGCAGAGGGGGAGGGAATATCACGTACTTGGCGGAGGTCTGCACTCTCCAAGTGCTTTTCTAGTTATAGTTTTGTTTTTATTAGTTTGATTTTGACTTTATTGTTGTAAGTGTTTTTTTAATTATCTTATTTTTATTACATTTTAATTTGTTTTTTAATAGTTAATGTTTTTTGATTAATTATGTTATATTTTATGATCTACATATTATTTTATCATTACATGACAGTTGTGAGTGTGTAAAAGAACTGTCTTTTAGGTGTCTATTGAACATTTTTTGATCATAGATGGAGCTGATCCTCACCTTAATCCTATTACAGACCAGGATTGCCTGGCAGCATAAATTACCATGGTTACTAGGCTGGGATTCAGGTTAACCACCTTGATGGAACGGAGTTGTGGCTCAGGTTGATGGAACAGAAACCGGAATTTAGCTCGATGTATCAGGTTTAGCCAGAACCATGGTTTCCATGGTTAACGATGTGAGGCTAATCTTAGCCACTTTGATGGAACAGAACTCTGGCTCACATTAGCCAGACTTGGTCATTTAAACCTGGATTTGCATTTAGCCTGCTTGATGGAATACCCCCCAGGTTCCAACATTCAGGTGATGTATATCACTTCTATATGGCATCTACTGTTGACCTGCTTTCTCCCTATAGATCCCCTGTCCCCCAGACAAAGACAAAATTTAGTCTATGTGGGTCTCACAGGGTTAAATACAGCTCTTTTAGCAAAGTAACAAAAGCTTCTCCAAAAATACCTCACTGTCAAGTTTTACAGCAATATTGCTGTACCTCAATTGACCACTTGGTGTCAGCCTTTCACCTAACTGTGCAAAGACCAGGACCAGAGCAGATTGTCTGATGACATTTGTCCCTTTTGTCTGGATGCAAGTGTATTAATAGAAGAGAGAATAGGCTACTCTAAAGAAAACCCTTCTATTTTAATAACAATTCATGGTGTCAAGTGTCTGTAGACACTGTTTTTGTCTATCTGTGTGCCCAAGCCTGCGTGTGTGTGTGTGTGTGTGCATTACATATCTCATGTTCAGGATTAAGCTTGATGTGTTGTATCTGTAGTTAGAGTAAGAGCAGCACTGTGCAGGTGGTATAACCGATAACATTTTAATCTTATTTTCAAGGTGAGGAAAAAGCTAGCAGAGGCTAAACCTCTCTCTCAGTGTGTGTGTGTGTGTGTGTGTGTGTGTGTGTGTGTGGGTGTGATAGAGAGAGAGAGAGAGAGAGAGAGAGACAGACAGAGAGAGAGACAGAGAGAGAGAGAGAATGTGGATTAAAGCAGCGCCTCTGTTCTAGATGATATCTTTTCTTTTTGATGTTTGAACCCAATAACAAGAGAAGTTATCTATAAAGAGCAATTGAGAAATATCTACTTAGCTGAATCTGCAGTGAGCATAAAATATGTGTGAGGGGGTTGTGAAAGCAGCTTGCTGGTCTTCAGTTGAATGTGTGGGTGTGTACAGTATATATAAACACACTCCTGCATGATAGCCAGCATACACCTTGTGTCTGTGTATTTCAGACCTCCTCTTCTCTTTAGCTTCCCCAGTTGGTCTCATGTCTTGCATGACAAAGCCCTATAGCAACTATATAGCAGCTGCAATAATTATGATAGGAGGTCAGATGATGTTAGACCAGAGCAGGTCAAGAGGTCAGGGTGGATGGATGGGTCAACTAAACATTGAACTTTAAACCAAGAGACCACTGTTTATTTCTCATCTCTGACCGACAGTCAGCACTTTCTGTAGGCAGTTCCCTAACCTTAACTGCTTATTTATGATTGCAACCATGACAATGATGGTTCTCTACCTTTACCCTCTGAGACCCACATGGACTAGTTTTTGCCTTTGTTTGGGGGGACAGGGGATCTACAAGGGGGATAGCAGATCAACAGTATATGCCACATAGAAGTGGTTTGCATCACTGGAAAGCTGTAAGCTGATGATTAACTTGAGATGCAGCTCAGTACTGTCTTTCAGGTTTTTCTAATCATAAATCTGTAATAAATGTACAAATAAACATTGTATTTTGGTTAGGGCCTATTCAAGTTTCAAAGGTTTAGAGTGTATAGGGGCTTAGAACACTATGTTTTCCTTGCTCACAGGTTTTCTCCAGGTTCTCTGGCTTCCTCCCACAGTCCAAAGACATGCAGGTTTGGTTAATTGGTGACTCTAAATTGGCCGTTGGGTGTTAATGTGAGCGTGAATGGTTGTCTGTCTCTATGTGTCAGCCCTGTGTACTCCACCTCTCAACACATGTCAACTGGGATAAGCTCCAGCCAGCCTGCGACCCCTAGAGGATGAGCTGTTATGGAAAATGAATAAATGGTCTCACTACAATGGAATGGCTGCTGTGGGGAATGACATCATCACACAAGAGTAAAACTGGGCTCATTGAGAGTCTCAGCTTTCCCATCAGACCCAATTTATGCAATTCCAAGACTGTTTATGGACCCCAGTGTGCCGATATATTAAAAAAAAAAACAAAAGGTGAAAATAGCACATTTCTACTGCGTGCAAAAAATCTGCATGGCACCAGTATAAAGTGGGCGTGTCTGTAAAAGGGAGACTTTTTTGAACCCATGGAACCTATTTTCATTCCGATATCTTGAGGTGAGAGGTCAATGGACCCCTGTGAAAATGGCAATGCCAGTTTTTCCCTCACCAAGATTTAGCCCTGCATTGGAGCGTTATATAGCCCCCTTCCTGAGAAGCTAGCATGACATGTCCTCTAGTTTTATATGATACCTGTATCACTACTGTAGCTTTAAAACTCAGCCCTCTACAGCCTCTGAAAGGCAAGAATGTTGGCTGGGATCACTGGTGGCCCAGGGGGGTCTCAGAGGGTTAACAAAGTAATTATTTAACCCAGGTTTTCCTAACCTCAACAAAAAGCTAAATTTAACCCCAGCTATGATCTTTCAAAAATGTAACCAGTGTTGTCATGTTATAAAACAGGTTCAAAACAGTTTTGAAAGGCACAAATCAGATCAGAAAATGCTGAAAGGGCATGGACAGAAATTTGAATGCGGAGGCTCAAGCGCACTTTCAAAAACTTGTGGGCAGGTGCTTTGGAGGAAAAAGTCCACAGTTATAAGAAGAGAGTTCCTGCACGCTGTCTTGTTATTTGCAAAAACCCTTATCAAGCAAACAGCATTTGGGTTGTTAGACCTTCATCATTAAGTAACATTTGAAACATTTGAAATCATATAGATAATGCCTACTCAGGTGAGGTCAGTCAGAGGCCATGAGCTGAAATCACAATCTGCCCCACAGTCAGTGTGTATAGTATTTAGCCTAACAGAAGGCAAATTGAATAATATAATTATTATAACAATCTATACAAAAACTTGTCCAACAAGTCATCAAGGAGGAAGAAGGATCTGTCATAGCAGATACTATTCAAGAAGTGATATATTACAGTATCATCTCTCTCTTAAAAGTAAGACTTCCCTCCCCTCAGAAAAAATATACCCTAATAATTTTTGTACAGTCTGTAAATGACCTACATGTAGTACATCTTCAATCCCCCATACATCCAGTATATTCCTTCAAAATCAAGACTTGATTTGGCTTTGCCCTCAGATCTCCCACTGATTTTTAATATATATAATTGTAATGTGTGCATCTCAGCACTGTCTAGTAGTCTTTACCCACTGCCTTTCATTAAAGAGGCCGTTAACATCTTCCAGAGCTGGGATAGACTAAGGAAAATGAGATGAAGCCCAGACAAGATGGAAAGCAGACAGAAGGTGTCAAAGGATAATTCAACTTTCTTTTTTTCTTTTTTCTTTTTTAATTTACAGGGCAATCAATAGTATTAGCAGTGCATGATTGGAAAATAATGTCTCTTCATTTTTGAATTGATGGCTACACTTTAAAAGAGACTTCTTCTTTTCTCTTCTGTGTCAAGTCATTCCAATATTAAATTCAGGGCTTAACAGGCTATGGAGTGCACTGTGGAAGATTTATGCCAAATGTTGCAAAGCTAGTGTGCCTTATTCATAACACCTTCATATTTCATAAAAGCAGCTCAGGCAGTAGAAATTGAACTTTGATATGTTCTTCATTTTAACTTTTATTCCCATTTGCTGTAAGTCCACTAAATCCATTAAGAGGGGGGCTTAAGTCCTTGAGCTCCACCTCCTTTGTATTGTGTACGACAGAATAAGTGCAGCAAGGAAGCCAGCACTACTTTCCTTGTTTCTTCAAAGATTAAAAGGGACTTTTTTCACAAACATTTAGACAACACCCAACAGTGAGCTCCTTTCTGCTTTCATAGAGACATATTTTCTCAACAAGGAGGTGGAGTTCAGGTACTATGATTGGTCAGTAAAGACACATTTTGACACCCTTTGTTTTCGTGAGACGTTAAGTAATGTGGATGTGTTTCTCATCAAATTTTCAAAGTCTACGCAAAGTGGCTTCAGTATGGGGCATCGTGGTTTTTCAATTCATTTGTCTCTTGCCCAGTTTTAGCTGGAATAGGCTCCAAACTGGATCAATTCCTGCTTAAAGGACAGGGACTACTTTGTGTCTATAAATGATTATACATCTGAGCATACAAAAATGATATGTGAAGTTCCTCAAGAAACCTGTCTAACATCTACATGCCTCCATTGGCTCAGACTAGGGAAAATAAATATATTACCATATTTATGCAGATGATGCACAAATTTACATAACCATATAACCAGGGGGCAATGGTCCACTGAACAAATCAACAATTGGATATGCCAGTTTTCTTCAATTAAACAAAGAAAATACTGAGGTAATTGTTTTTGGAGCTAAGAAGGGATGATTAAAAGTAAGTGCTTAGCTTCAATTGGCAATGCTAAAAACCACAGACTAAGCCAGAAATCTTGGTGTAGTCATGGACTCAGACCTGAATTTCAAAAGCCATGTTAAGAAAATGACAAAGTGCACTTACTATCACCTTAAGAACATATAGACATCTTATTCTATTTTAGCTTTTTATTTTCTGTTCTCTAGCACTTTAATGGTATTTTTAAATTGTGTTTAAATGTCCTTTTATAATGTGTTTCTTTTGCACCTTGTTTCGATGCATTTAATGTTTTATGTAAAGCACCTTGAATTGCCTTGTTGCCGAAATGTACTATATGAATAATCTTGCCTTGCCTTCACTTTCAAAGGTGTCATTCTTCTTCAAAGAAGAAGACCTGTAAAAGTGAAAGCAAGCTTTTTGTCCATGGTCTTCTTCTGTTTACTTGTCTTTGTACATTGTTGTTGGCAGCACAGCAAGCAATGGTTGACACCTGTTAGAGGTAGTTTTCATTCAGGCATGTTGGATTCTTACAAATGCCATTAGCAGCAGTATGGGAAGAGTCAAAGAGACCTGATTTTTTCACAGATTATCTGTCTCATGTACTACTATCTGGATATAGTGACAGTTGAAGCAAATATGTTACCTACTGAACCTTTAAAGGGGACATTCATCATTATTATTTCAGTATTCTAAGCAATTAATGGAATTTCATTATTACATTATTAAAGGGCCGTTATTTATTATTCCCTCTGTATTTTTATATTTTAACTTTTGATCCACTCCCGTTTGCCTCGATAAAGTTAATGCATCGTGTCGTCATTTCAAACTCAACACTTCTTGTATCAGTTTCAAATTAAAAGCCCCTTATAACTTCAGTTGAGAGAATCCCTCCATTTTCTAAATAGGCTTTTATTGGGAAACATTTGTAGGAACTTGTTGTGGAGGATTCAGTGACTTGTATGTTTGTGTACGGTACTTCAAATGTAGCTCCTGCCACCTGGTGGCACTTTTTTACGTTACTACAATAGAATTTTGGCTGGTACATGAGCAGACACAGTGACTGAAATAATAGTAAAAGTAATAAAAATATGACAAGAATAACCCGATGACATCACACACGTCGTGAAAGACGACCACGGATAATTGGTGTGGTTTAAGTTTTTTGATGTTTTTGTATAATGTCATGTACCCCTGGCTCCTTTATTTATTTCCTGTTTACATGTGCTATACGGATTATTGTTGATTTCATACTTCTCTTAAACTCCCTGTAATCCCTGTCGGCCAAGTCACGGCACAATTTTATGGCTCCACAATTGCGTAATATGACACAGTGACTGTGAACAGACAGAAATGTCATGTAGTGTAAACCAGGCATTAGTGGCTTTCAGGAGAACTCATGCTAGTAAGATAAAATACATTGTGACTATGTTCCCTTGACACAAATAAGCACTCCTTTCCTGTTCTCAGCGAACACGATTGAAAGTGGCCACTTGACATTGGGACTTATTTATGGAAAATGAATTATGTCTAAGCACATGTGTGCATGTGCGTGGTGTGTGTGTGTGTGTGTGTGTGTGTGTGTGTGTGTTGAAAAAGAGAGAAAGGGAGGGGAAAGAGAACAGTCAAGCATACCAGTAGGGTTCACACCATCATTGTCAATGGACAGCTATGCACATCTTTCAGCTTTGTGTGTGTGTGTGTGTGTGTGTGTGTGTGTGTGTGTGTGTGTGTGTGTAATAATAGCTGTGCTGGACTCTTTTCCCTGCCAGTGTCACAGTTTGATGCTTGTTTGTCCTTCAAGTCTGGCAGAAGCTTCTGAAATCGCATAACCTGTCTTGCTGTGTGTGTAAGTGTACCTACAGTGGACAAACAGAATCACAAAAATCCACTTTTCAAACCATAAAGCCTAGATATTCCTCGCCTGCTCACATAACGACTAAGAATGTATTGTAGCAGTAATTTGAAATGCCTTACGTGTCTGATTTATTAGACACTTATTTCTCCCTAAAGACCTTCTGACTACGGTGACAACAACAGTAGCCGTTGTGTACCAAAAAGCTATGATAACATTGATGAAACCATGTCATCCGATAATTCATGGAGTATTCATTCAGGCTCCTGCTTCGGGAATAGTCCCGGTTCTCCCTATGTGCAGTCCGGGCCTGAGTCTTAGCATGAATTAAGTCAAATAATATGTCCCTTGAGACAAAAATTATAGGCTACATTACAGTTAGCAGACGTAAGAGTGTCACTTACCACCGCTGTCTATGAGCTATAGGCCTACAAAGAAAACTACTGATGGAGGTAGTGGGTATACAACCCTTATTCCATCAATCCTGCACCAACGAGGCTAGTGTGTTTTTCTACTGATATGCTGCCTATGGCACTGAATCACATAGGCTAACCAAAAAAGTTAGCTGTAGGCTAATTTAGGCAGTAAAGTTTACTTACCTGTTGAGAAGAAAGCAGGAAACTTCAGTGTCCCTGTTAAAATCTTTCTCCTTCAGCAGCTCTTTCCACCTGGGAAAGGCTACCCCAATTTTGACCGTCGTTTTTTGAATTCGCCGGTCACGTTGCCTCTTTGATTTCTTGGCCACGAGGATTCCGTCTCCCGTGATGCTGCATATGCATGATCCTGCATCCTGTATTTTCAAGATGGCAGAATGTTATGGAAACCCTTTAAATATTGTATCATCATATATCTTTATATAGGAATTTAGAAAACAGGCTGTATAGCTGCTATTACATATTTTGTTACTGTCAACATATCCCAGAGTCTAATATTTTTTTCCCCCTGTGCTATAGTGTGCTTGTTGCCCAAAAACTGATAAAAAAGATATCAGTGAGTCAAACCACTGGATTGAACGATATGTTCCTTCATCATGATGAACATTAGCCCTGCAGCTTATTTTGACTGAGTTCAACCTACACCATCCTGCTGCCGTAAATATCTACTTATGCACAAAAGGTATAAATCCTCAGCCAAAAATAGACCCCAACAAATGCACTGTTTTCTCTTTCAGTTACATTTGCTAAAAACTAAAGTGCCCAGCTGTTTAGGAAATTACTTCTCCTTTATTTTTATTTTTTTTTAGAAATGAAATTTTAAAATTGTCTGTCTTTAAAGATTTACGTCTTCATTTGGACTGAGTAAGCTCAAGGCTGAGAGCCACAGACATGTCTGAGAGATGGACCAACACATTGGTGGTTTTGGTCTTTTTGCTGACGTACCAGTCTTATCTTATAGACCTGCACTATTCAATATTTATATGTGGATCAAAGTGAAAAGAGTGAACCTTTGGGGCTTCTGGGTGGTCTGCCAGGTCCTGCCAGTTACCAACACTGCTTGGTTGGTAATTGATCCTTGATTTGGTAGTGTTGGACTGACGTAATCTTTGACCAGCTGACAGAACAGCTTTAGTCCACCTTGGTATCATGGGATATTATTCTTCAATACTGAAAAACCCTGTTAATCATATAGACCATGCTCCCAGTATATATTGCAATTACTGTCTAGCGAGGTGTCTTTTAATTAATTTATTTATTTTTTCACAAGCCGTCATATTTTTTTACTTACTTACTTCAAATGAGGCATCTCCGTGCACTGGGCTTAGATGTAAGTAGTTTTCCACTCCCAGCTTTGCCATATATGAAAATTTTTGAAAGTTCCTACACCCTGCTGGAGAGATTGTGGATCAGTTCTGCTGTCATGAGGCAGTAATTTTGTGACAGACCATAGGTCCTCCTTGCTGATGCAGTTGTCATGGACACAGTATTTACACATGTAAAAAGTCCCCCTCCACAGTGAATCACAGTGCAGTATTACTAATCAATTCCCGGCAGCTTGGGCATTGCCCACTTTTACTCTTTAGAACTTTGATGTTGCTTTGAAAACCTCCTTGGTCCAGACAGTGATTTTCTGTGTTTGTCAGTTCTCACTGCTGTTTAACCTAATTTAAGTTGGCTATGTCAGTGCCTTTGTAAATGTGAGTCTGTTTCTTCAAAGTCCCTTTTCATGTTGTGTTTTCATCATGTTGTCCACCCTTTATAGATCATCCCTTGATCTTTCTTGTTTTTCTCTCTTTGTCTTCATTTGTGCAGCCCCTCCTCTCCCACCTCCCTTGTTTCGTACAACCAGTTTTCTCACCCTCATCCCTTTGACCCTCTCCCTCCACTGTCATCCACCCACATCACACCATTGCTCTGGAAATCCACAGTGTGAACAATTATTGCTCAGCGCGTAGTGGGGGAGGGCTCAACATGTTAATCAATGCATTTATTGTCACTGAGTTACAATATAACACACAAGCACACACTTTTCCTGTGGTGCACTGTTTTCAGCCGGGTTTAGGATTACTCATGTTGAGCTGGTAGCAGCAGCACTAAGAGGATGTGAAACATTGAAAAGTGCCACTCTGACTTGTCATTTCCCCTCATTTAGCTGTAGGCACATACCCACCCACACTCCCAAAAGACAGCAGCTCCTGTCGCCACTGCCATCAGGCAGCAGTTTTATTATTCTGTTTAACTACTTTCTCTGTCGTCTTGTCAGGAAGCTGAAAATGTGTGTCTCCATTTACACAGCACTGAGTGATTTTTAAGTTTATTTACATTTATAAAGTGCACTTAATTCTTGTCTTTGTTTGTAGAGGGATTGAGCGTGCATGTGTGCACATGCATATTTCCACACTCATTTGAGTTTTTTATTTAACCACAAAAATTATGATTTTTTTGGCATTTACATTTCTTCTTTCCTTTTGGGCACTTACAACAAATATCTGTTTTTTTTCCCGACTCACCACACAGTTTTTATTGAGCCTCTGTCAAGTGGTTGAGTGTGGAGGACCGGAACTGCCGAAATTAAAAAAATCTTGAGCAGGAAATCTGTGCAAGCAACATGGTATCTGAGTGCGAGCACACAGTTTGAGCAGAAACAGAGTAGATCTAAGCGCAAGCAGAGGCTATTTGAGTGAGAGCGCAGGGTTTTGAGGGACAATATTACAAAATCTGAATGTGAAATCAATAAATAATGCTCTCAAACTGATATACCACTCTCTTGAATAAAGATAGGGATAAAGCTCCAAGCTCCATACGGCCCCAGCCATCAACCAATAGGCGAAAAGTTCACCCCATGACACACTTTGGACAGCCCCCTCATTTGCATTTACTTTTCTTCATGCCTTTCTGCATGCATGAAGAAATGTAAATGTATAAAGAATGAGTGAAGGAATGTAAATGTTAAAATGTATGTAGGAATGTAAATGTACAAAGAATGTATGAGGGAATGTAAATGTAAAAAGAAAAGACGGATTTTATCAGTTAATTAATGCCTACATTTATACATTTTTGGTGCAGTTTAATGGCATATGAATTTATTTATTGACTCATTTATTTATTTATGTATTTATTTTTAATTTTGGCAGTTCCGGTCCTCCATAGTTGAGATGTCTATTTATGGTAGACATTCATCTCTACAATGTTGATCTCCAGTTTATCACTTTGTATTCTATGGCAATATTCAACTTTTCTTAAAATGTTAAAACATTAGCAATACTACATTAACCATAAATTTACCATAATCATTGCTACAAACTGGTGGAACATGTTTTGGAGTGTAAGTGTCTCGTCCCAACTCGTCAAATTCTGCTGATTTGTCGGTGGACCTAAACGTCAAAATATCATGTGTAGGTACCCTCCCGCATCTGTTTTGAATGTTCACGGACAGTGTCTCAATTGACGCTTGTTTCATTGCACATTGTGTCTTTCCAAAATACATTTACTTTTTCACAGGAAATGTATAGTACCTGCACGTTTATTTACTTAAGTTTAGGCAACAAAAGTCCCTGGTAAGGTTTAGATAAAAATATCATGGTTTAGTTAAATAAAAGTAGCTTCGGTTCTTAAAAATGTCATGTCACATCACGTGACATACATCATGTGACATACGTTACTACTGTAGCATGCTACAAATACTAGCACACTACGCTGTTTCAATCAGGAGAGACTCGTTTTTATGGTAAAAGAATATTTATGAACATGTGAACGTATGAATAAGAATGTGGAAAGTCTTTGGCGATTAGACCCTGTATGATTTAAGGAGGGTGATGAATCCATAGTTGTATAGGGAACCCCCCCCGGGGGTCTAGATGCTGGTGGTGGTAGAGATGGTGAAGATGAGATGAGAGGAAGATGGAGAAGTGCTGATGATCTGGATGAGTTGAGGAATGAGTCTTTGAGAGCTTGTCCTGGACTCTGGATACAATGGCTGGAGGTGAACGGAGGGTGCGAAGATTCTGCCTAAATGATGGCTGACAGCAGCAGAACAGAGAGAGCAGATTTAAGATTTTGCAGTGGCATCCTGATTGGCTGAGAGATCGTGGCAAAGTGTGATTGGATAACTAGAGGAGTGAACACCCATAGTCAGCTGATTAGACGGAGTACTGAGAGTGGGATGGAGAGAAATATGAAAGGATATGCACAGAGAAGACCTTCCTGATTGAACTTATGCTGAGCTTCATTTAAAAAAAAAACCCTGGCTGTGTATCACCGGTGCATTGGTGTGTGACACCGACATCCACTGACAAAACAACAGTATTTCAGTTGTTGCTGGTGGTGTTAGAAATCGCTGCCGCCCAGTGCATATTATACTGCTGCAAAAGGTGCCTGTGCACATCAGTATCTGATGCTGAAAATCATTGCCAAAGCGGTGGTATTTGATGAGTTGGGAGTGAGAACAGGTTTTGAGTTAAATGTTGACGGCAGATATGATGTTTTTACCATTTTTACTTTTTTAGTTTAGCATATTGGCATTCTAGCATTTGCCAGTTGTCACTGAACACAATGTAGAGTTGAGGCTGATGGGAAAGTATTTGGCCATAAATCAAAGTATTGGGCAAATTGGAACTGTAAAAATGTATGCAGCAAATTTCGAGGATCACCAAAGTCCTGAGAATTCATCCATTGCGGTTCATAAAGGTCTGCACAAAATTTTATAGCAACAACAGTTGCTGAGATATTTCAACATGTTCCCATCCCAAGTCGTCACATATCTCCGCTTTGTTAGTGGCCTTTCATGTCTACATATCACGTACTAGGTATCCTCCTGCATCTGCTGTTGACGCTCCAGGATGCTGCAACCAATGCCCGACTGACTTCAACAAAAGCATGTGGTTATGTTTAGGCAACAAAAGCATATGATTATATTTAGGCAACAAAACAGGCGTTTAGGGTTAAGGCAACAAAAGCACGTGGCAACCAATGCCGAGACATCCTCAAAAGCACATGGATAGGATTAGGCAACAAAAGCACATGGTTAGATTTAGGCAACAAAATCATGTGGTTGGTTTGGGCAACAAAACACATGATTAAGTTTAGGCAACAAAACACATTAGGTTTAGACAACAACACACATGGTCAGGGTTAGGCAACAAAACATGTTGTTAGGTTTACGCAACAAAACACATGATTAGGTTTAGGCAGCAAAACATGTAGTTAGGTTTAGGCAACAAAAGCACATGGTTAGGTTTAGACAACAACACACATGGTTAGGTTTAGACAACAACACACATGGTTAGGTTTAGGCAACAAAAGCACATGATTAGATTTAGGCAACAAAACACATGATTAGGGTTAGGCAACAAAACATGTTGTTAGGTTTAGGCAACAAAACACATGGTTAGGTTTAGGCAACAAAACACATGATTAGGTTTAGGCAGCAAAACATGTTGTTAGGTTTAGGCAACAATACACATGGTTTGGTTTAAGCAACAAAACATGTTGTTAGGTTTAGGCAACAAAACACATGTTAGGGTTAGGCAACAAAACATGTTGTTAGGTTTAGGCAACAATACACATGGTTTGGTTTAAGCAACAAAACATGTTGTTTGGTTTAGGTAACAAAAGCACATGGTTAGGTTTAGGCAACAAAACATGTAGTTAGGTTTTGGCAACAAAAGGACATGGGTAGGTTTAGAAAAAAACATCATGGTTTGGCTCTACATTTATACAGGAAGCAAACACCAACCTCCCGGGTGACAGTCTGGCGTTTGTTGGACCAGCAGCAGTTCAACCTGACGCTGTCCAGCAGTGTATTGTAATGCCGCGACAGGTGCTGCTGGTCACATTATGAGCTAATGCTGCTTGTCCGAGTATCATACTGCCATGACATATGCTGTCTGGCAAACCAGCGCTGTATCATAACACCATGTATGGTTTGGTCCTGTCACATTACAAACTGATGCCATGTCAGGTGTCTGATGCCAAAATCAATGACAAAGCATTTCGATGACTTTGAAATGAAAATGGGCTAGATATTTCAGTCTAGACTCAGGTAGATGAACCGATTTTTTACAAAGTCATCAGACTTTTTTGGGGGGGATTCATTTACATCATTCTATTTAGGCCATGCACACTCTGAAGCTAAATTTGAAAAAAAAAAATAATAATAAAAAAAATACACACACACATATATATATATATATATATAATTACTTATGAAAACCCACCTGGACACATGCCAAGAGTCATTCATCTGTTGCTAACTTCCTGGAAAAAGAAAACCACCATTTAGATGTGAAAACCACAGTGCACCCTTTAACCTTTAATGTCCCCATCACTTTTATTGAACTGAAATCTCTTGAAACATTCATCATAGCTGCCAAAATCCACGAGAAAAGAAGGAGCTGACAAAAAATGTTGATTCACTCATTCATTGGAGTGGCCTTCAGTTATTACTGTGTGCTCAGAGCAATAAACTACAGCCTGGTAATATACAGACTTTTCCCCTGGGTCTGGCTCTCAGGCTATATACATTCTGTCCCATCTTCTTACGTGAGTCTGTTGGAGCATTGTGCAGGAGAACTGCAGACACTACTCAGGGCTGAAATAGAAACCCACCTCTACATATTTCACATGAAAAATCATTTATACTTTCACTTACACTTAATATTCTCCTAAAGTGATGCAATAATTGAGCATCAATGAAATCAGAAAAGCACTGCATTCTTCATGATAAACATAAAAAAAGAGGAAACATTAGCCTATCAGGTGTTTAATTATGAAATTAAAAGATGTGGAGGGTTGGCTTCATCCACTGATCATTTTTATGTTTTTCGGCAAACCCTCTTTCTTTTCCAACTCACACACACACTGCACCACAAATCAAAAACACACTGACTTTAGAAGTTCAATCAGCCGAGAGATTGCTGCTAAATCCCCAAACTGCCATTTGAAAATTTTGTCAGTGCTTCTTGAGTGCCGCACCAGAAATTCTCCGTGTCACGCTCCTGAACAATCATTACTTTTGAAGAGAGTGGGGACAGAGGTCATTAAAAGTTTATACCACTGAAAGCAAACACGATAAACGTGGCCTTTAACAGGTCGCTGAGAGAGACTGAATAGCTATTGCTCATTAAAACCCTCTCTAACTGTTACTGTTGAGTCACAGTGATACACTTGCAAGAATATAGCATTACCTGACAGTCTGATTATCCTCCACTGTTCAGATAAAACATGAGAAACTGAACACTTCCTTCATGTGAGTCGATGTCTGTACATTAAAATGTGTTCTTGAGATACTTTTGATCCCTGGCTTTCACAGGCTGCCAATGACACAATACATGTGAGAAATGGCTGCATTCACTAGGGGTCAGTGTTGCTCCACTGAAATGTCTGAGACCACTGGTCTTCTCCACTTTATATTGATTGAGCGTGTGTGTGTGTGTGTGTGTGTGTGTGTGTGTGTGTGTGTGTGTACGTGTGTTTGTGTTTGTGTTTGTGTATGTGTGAGTGAGTGTCATTTGGAGTAAACCTTGTCAACATAAATTGACATGACACACACACGCACTCATACAGACACAGACACAGACACAGACACACACACACACACACACACACACACACACACACACACACACACGATAGCAGAGCCGAGTGAGGAGGAGCAAGAGTGTAGCTATGGTTTGTGTTTTCCCCATTTCTCTCTTGGTAAAGTAAGCCACCCAAAGCAAAAGGACACACACACAGACACACACACAGACCTCAGCTTTTTTCATTCTTGCTCAAGAGGGAGCAGAGCAGATGGAATGAATCCCTACAAGGGGCAAGAGTGGCTAAAGAAATGCCAAACACACACTTCCCTCTGAGCTTCTCTCTATGTGGAATCAAAGTGTGGTCATTTTGAATATTTCTCTCTAATTTTCAGTGTGTTTGGGCACAAGTGACCTTTTGTAAGAAACACACGTAGGATAAACTATATGTGTGAACATGTCCGTATGTGTGGTGTCTGTGTCAGTCAGAATAATTTAGACTGCTTCAGCTGCATAATGTTCATCTGCAGTCAGGCTAAAAGTACTGTCTCTCTCTACCTATCTCTCTCTCTCCCTCTCTCTCTCTCTTTCTCTCTCTCTGTCTGTCTCCTGCTTTCTCTGTCTTTTCCCTCTTACCAGACCTTATTAGATGGCTTGTTGTGGGAGCCAAGAAGGACAAAATCCAAGGCTACATTTCATCTCCCTGGCTAAGCCAGCTGCCACTATCTGGACAAACTATTGACTGTCTCCGAGCTAGCAGACAGAGGTCTGTCTCTCAATGTACTGAGGGAGTGTGATAGAGAGAGGAAGACAGAGGCTGGAGATGGAGGAGGAGAGGCAGATTGGATTAGCTGAGTCGCAGTTATTCCATTACCTCTCAGTGTACACACACACGTAACTCCCCACACTGTGTTTGATCGACAATTTTCCTTGCTGAACACAAATGAAAAAGAGGAGAGGAGGAAAAAAGTGAAATGGTGAGAAAATTGATTGAGAAGCTGCTCCTTTAATTGCATTCTGAACGCTGGATCTGGAAGCTCTGTGAGCTCTGTAAGCACTGGAATTAAAAGTATCCTGGGATGTCCTCTGATGATTCTGTCTTCTGAGTAGCTTAGCAGCATAATATTTAATAACCCCTGAGTAAACACTGGGAGGAATTGCTCAATAAATAATTGAAGGGAAATTTATAAATAATTTTCCTCTTAATCTACTCCAGTGCACTGCCAGGTCCCCGAAGTGATGCTCATCCCTCTGGACAGTCAGCGGTTTTAGCTTGCCGCCTCATGGGGGCGCTCTGGTTATACTGAAGAAACCACTTCCTCAGGACTACCAAATGAAAATAGATAAATAAATAAATGTGCTATTCACAAAAAATAGTATGCTTCTAAGAAACAGGCCCTAACCCTCTATTAAAATCCTGTTTTTGAGAAGACTACTTTTGTTATCAGGGCTGTCTCAGATTTCTGGGCGTTTTCAGGAAATGAGAGAGGATTTGTGCTCCCCAAGCAGCTGCAGAGCTCTACAACCTGCTCCTGGGTCTTTACAAAATGGCAGGCAGTATATTGAGGCAGGTCAGTTTGACTTTGGACTTGGATTGAGGTGTCCATCATGTGCTCTAATCCACAAATCACAATTAAGTAGTGATATTACACCTACTGTGCCTTTCCTCCCTCCATCCCTTCCATTTTTTCTTGTTATCCTGCTATCCTTTTTTTCCCCCATCTCCCCTCCCTGCCTTCTCTCTCTCCCTCACTCCCTCCATGCTTCAGCCAGTAGTAGCCCTGTATACGATTAACAACTTTTGCTAATGAGAATGAGTGGGGGCTCATTATTCATTATATCATTAACATTTCATCGGTTGTCACTTTTTGTGTGACCACAACATCAGTGTTCTTTGCCATGCAGTCTCCCACAAGGCTAGGGTTAGCTTTGTGCTCCTGATGGAAATGTTTAGGGTTCAAATTGTGGCTTTAGAGATCAGCTGGAGAATAATAACTCGGAGAATTCTGAGATTCTGAGATTCCCTTGTAGTTGCTGATCACTGATATGGTCTAAGTGGAGCTTCAGAGTGTCTTTGGTTGCATCATCTCAACTGTCTCTGGCTTCCTTGTCTTTCCCCTCTCCTTTTCTCTCACTAGTCTCTTTCACACTGCCTGGGCCAAAATATCTTGCCATTATGCTGCCTCGCTTTGCCGTGTTGTAGGTGAAGTAAGATTGTGAAACAGAGGGACAGAGTTGCCTTTAATCTGCTGCAGGAGGTTACAGTGCTGAAAGGGGGAGTGATATTTTCACGACGTGTCATGTGTGTGATCCACCGTGGGAGATTTAAAAAGTAGCTGTTAGCAGTTAGCGGCTAACTCAAAATGGAGGAACAGCAGCTGTAAATGTCAGCAAATTGGGACAACAATGTGGTCCTCCTTATGCTCTGAGTAGAAGCCGAGCTTAACCACTATATAACTGAGAAGGTAAATGACTGTTATTGCCATGTTGATGCTATTGTTTCAGACAGCATTGTCGATGCGTATATCACACTAGAGGCCGACACTGTTGAGTGACATGTAACGCCTGTCATGCTTCTTTTGATTCTACAATGCCAGCATGCTGTCTAAAATCACACACTGGAGCAGCATGATGCTGCCATGGTTTGGTTCTGTGTAAAATGCAAAGGAGGCATAAAGAAGGGACTTTGTGATGCTCTATAGCATGATCTCTGTTTAAAAAGTGCTACTGTCTTCCTTCCTCTCTATCTGTCCCATGATCGTTCTCTAGTTTATGGAGCTACATTTGCTTCTTTAGTATTCAATCAAGCAGAGTAGGTTTTGCAATCAAAAAAAAGATTTGAGAGCAAAAGTATCAATATTGCAATCAAAAATGTTTTATTGCAAGTAAAAAATGATTGATTAAAAAATGCAAATCCTAAAGTTTTGCTTGCGAGTCATTTTTTTTCATTTGCAAAAGTCAAAAAGTTTTGCGAGTAAAAAGTTGAACCTGGCGGGCGGGGCCTAAACTGAAAGCTGTAAGACACGTCTCCATTGGCCAGTCTCAATCGGAATGACAGCTTGCAAAGCAAATTTTTTTTTTCTTCTTCTCTTGGTTGGCGGATTGCAAACAATTTAAAGGTGCATACCGCCACCTACTGTACAAGAGTGTGCAACATCATGTCATTTAGCCGTTTCTTAAATTCTACTATCTTTACAGATACCATACAGATACCCCCCATTCAATTTAATGCATAACTGATTTGAGTAAAGGCACGAGAGCAAATCTGGGTATACGGTTGGTTCTTCAGTTGCACCTAGAGTAAAATCACCGTTTGTTTTCATTTATTCTTTCAGGTGGGTAAATGTCACCTAAGCACCTTCAGATGTTATCAGTAGTGTACCCTTAATAGATAATTTGTTGATATAGTTTGTATTGTGCTTCGTGATATTGTTTGAGGGAACTGTAACGAAAGGTAACTGCATACGAGTGGATGCAACCGTCACTAATGCTAGCGTAGTTCCTCAGGGATTTAAGCTGTTATTACTTTAATTTTGACAATCTAACCTGTGACAACCTATTTGCTAAGGTTGTAAGGACTGTAACTGTTGGTAGCTGTTGTTGATTTTGTTTAAATATGTTGAATTATAATTGTATGGGTTACTGTTTGTCGGATGATTGAGCTAAGCTAACTGACGCTAACGTCAGCTGTCACTTGTTGCCATAGCAATGGTAAACATTCACATACGGCTAAGTGCAGAGTGCAGAATCAAGCTTCATTGTAAATATAGTTAAGATACGTTAGATAAGTTAGGATGTGGTATTTTAGTAGTTAGTGAACTTTTAGAAAAGAGCTATTTACCATCGCTGTGACGTCAAACAATGGATACAGGTAATAAAATACTGCGGTTATCCCATCTACACGCAACCACTGGCACCGGAGTCTTCCAAAAATTTCACCCTGGACTCCGGTTTCAAAGAAACGCGGTTTCGGGGGCCCAAAAGGCTCAAAAGTGCGGTTGCATGTGGCCAAACAGCCAAATCGCATAGAATAATATACAGTTTCTGAAGTACACGGGTCCGTGTGGACTAGACTTAATAATAGCAAGAATGTTTTATTTGAACTGGTGCATGTAGATTGCTTTTGTTTAGCCAGGGCAGAACTATTCAAAGGCGTAACAGTCAGTACTGTCGTCATCCATCAGCGTAGGCCCCGCCCATTAAGTGCAGTTGAACTTGCAAGCAAAACTTTAACTCGCAAGCAAAGAGGACTGATCTGCAAGCAAAACCTTTTAACTTGCAAGCTAAGAGTACTGATTTATAAGCAAAATGATCGTACGTTTTTACTTACAAACTTGATTTTTGATTGCAGTTCAAGAAATATGCTCTCAAAACAGTTTCATATGAATCCAACAAAAAGACACAAAAATACCTCCATACTAGTTCCCCATCCCTCTTCTCCCCTTAATCTATCTCCCTCCTCCTCCACCTCCCTAACCCTCATCTGTCTCAAAGTTGTTCTATAAATCGTACAGAGTCCAAACAGTGGAGGATGTAGGAGATGCTGACAGGGAGAGGGAGGGAAGGCAGGACAGATCCTCCCTCCATCAGTCATCAGTGGAGAAAAAGGGGGGGCATGAACATGAATGTAACAGGAGGAAGGGACAAAGTGAGAGAGAGACACAGATACTGCATGGAGAGGGTTGAGAGGGGAAATGAAAGGGAGTGAGCAGCCGCCCAACACAGTCATCAACTCCCTTCCATCTATCATGTGCCTCAGCCCAAAGGCTGCCACAACTTCATCAGCATCAGCTCTTTGTACATTATGTGCGTGTGTGCTCATGTGCACATTCACATGCAGGTTCATAAATATTTGTTTTTAAAAGTGGGTGCAAGAGTGTAGATGTGTATTGTGTGTATGAGCCGTTGATTAGACTATGTGCTTTACTTGTACATATGGAAACTCCTTTTGTAAAAATTACAGTCAATATGAATAATAGAAGAACATTTAATCTTATTATCTTAATACATCAAAGACCCGGTCTCACTCCCAGCTCGTCAAGTACCGACGCTTGGTCAGTGGTCACAGAAGCAACATGTACACACTGGGCGATGGCGTTTTTTTTTGACGCCCTGGGCAAATACCATAATATAAAGAGCGAGAAAGTCCAAACAGTGTGGGCAGGAGGGGAGTTCGATGAGTTAAACAAACTCCTGACTTGCACCCTGGAGCCCGCTGTTTGTGCTCCATGTGAAATCCAAGAGTCAGCCAAGTTATTTTAATAACAATGCATGGATCTTTTCCACTGTAACTTTTGGGCATGCCGAGTCAAGCCATGCCACAGCAATTTGCATTGATGTAATTAGTTTAGACATACTGTCTGCGCCAGAGATGGACCTTCTCTGGAGTAGGTCCAAAAGCCAGGCCACCTGCCCTCAAGTGAGTAGTGGTGATGTCTCGCCAACCACAGCCGGGCGACCTCCTTTCTGAAACTAGCCACATGTTTTCCAAGACTCTACTCACCTCTGTCTGCAGGAGACCAGAAAGAAAGGCGTTTTTTAAAAGTTTCTGTGTGCTCAGCTCTCAGTACTTTTGTAGCTTCTAATTCAATCTATGTGGTTTGGAGTTTAGTTTCTCTTTTACGTCCTGTTTTTACTTAAGATATCTGCTTTATTTTACTGTTTTATGCTTGCTTTCAACTGTATAGAAGTCTAGTTAAGTTACTGCTGATGAAAACAGCATTTCCTTATTTTCCTTATGCTTCACAATAAGTTTTTACATGACAAATTAATGGGGTTCTTTTACTGTGAAGAATCTATAGAAAATGAAATGTTATTATTGAATTTGCGGAACTTTGTAAGCAGCTTTGCCTCAACAAAGGCAAGTCTAATAATACCACAGGGAGGAAAGTGAAAGCAGAAACAGCCACAGTGAGATGTTCGATGAAGAGCTGCAGACAACAGACTCTTACTGAGCCTCTGCAAACAGCTCACCTCCAACAGGTAAACTTCTTTTACCTGCCCTACTGTGGAAAAACACATACAGCAAAAATAACAGGGACTTTAAAGGGGGTTTATGGTTGTGCGTAGACCCAATACATGTAGCCTACGCACGTCGCCTATGCCGTTGTGAGCATTTTTACTTGTGTGGTGGTGTGTCTGTGTCCCTCTGCAGTTATACCTCCAAAACACTAGTCGGCGCGGAGGTTTCTGTGAAGTGCTGTTAAGTTTAATTGATTCAAAACACAACCAAAACACACATTAAACATGGCTTAATAGTGTTGGGACCTCAGCCACATGTTCTAAACAATAGAGAGGCCTTAACAAAACCAGCCAGTCTAAGAACAAAGTTAACACGCTAAGCTTCCATCGGTTGGTAACTATCAAAGTGTAAATCACTTTTGAAATTCAAACTGCTCCCTATTGGGCGACAGCAGCCAGGTTCAGGTGGAGTCAGATGGAACCCCCCTGTGACGTCACTGAGACTTTAATTGCCGCTGCGCGCTTACGCCCATCGCAATCCAACAGAGGAAAGCTGCAGTACCGGAGGCTGCAGTTTTAGGACCGTCCTAAAACTGTGGTCCTGAAACTGCAGTCCACTGTGAACTTTGAGGACCGCCGTATCCCTTTTCCTTTTGATAGTCTGATCATTGATTGCTGTTTGTGCCATTTGGTGGATAACCCGCCGTTAGTTGTGCCAGCCGCACGCTCACTAGGCTATATGCCACATTCTTATCTGTAACAAAGACCAGTGGCTGGTAGGCTGACCCAGTTAGTCTACCAGCCTCTGAGGGATAGGAAGGTGACCATTGTGTTCCTCCACAGCCGCTGTTACCTCGCGCTGATTACGAGCGGCCGCTCGCCTCTTCTCTCTCTCTCTCTCTGTCTCTGTCTCTGTCTCTATCTCTCTCTCTCTCTCTTTTAACTAACCTACACGCACGCACACACACGTACATCTTGTACCTGTGGTAAAGTCACACATTGCCCTGTGAGCAACCACTCAAGAGCAGTTCGCCATTACCAAATTCCACACACCTACACGTGTTGGCACAGCTATTTTGTTAGAGCACACAGTGTGTTTGATCCCGCTGGGCACCATCTTGTGCGCACTTTAAAGGTGCACATGTGGCCAGCTGTTTTATGACCCATTGTCTTGCTCTAGTATCCCGCCTCAGTACTTGGGGATGTGTCCACCATCTTCTCTTAAATTTCCCGCCTTACTCTTACCAGTACCTGGCGTGACGTGTTCCCTGTCCGCCATTTTAGGTCTTTGGTAACGTGCAATAAACATTTGTGACTTTACTAGAGCAGTCCTCTGTGGTGATTTGTGCATTGTTTATTGTTGGTAAACAAGTTGGTTGTGATGGTCAGTGCTCGGGTTCACACCTTCTAAATTATTTTGATTGTTAATATTCACCTATATTAGCAAACTGAGATGAGGATTTTTCCCTTTTTGTCTAAATACCGGTTGGTCATTGATCCCTGTATCCAGGGTGGTGCCCCGGAAATTTAATTTCTTAATTCATTACAATTAGTAATTAATACTCAATAACCAACTTGCCTTTAGCAAATCCCTACATTTTTGGAGTGCCTGTGTGAGGCTATCTTCAACCAGCTTTGAAGCAATAATTGTGTACAATAATCCAAATTTGAAGTTTTAAAGAAAATTCTGCTTTTCTTTAAAGATTGCATTTCTGTGTAGCTGCCAAGTGTAGCCAGTCGTGCTCTGTGAACTGCTGCAGTGTGTATTAGTGGTTAGTGTTTTACTACCGTTGTGCTTATTTTAAGGATCTGGTATTTTTGGCTTTGAGGTAACTAGCCCTTTAACATAGCTATTGCTCTTGAGAGGTGCTAAACCCACCTCATTAACATCTGAATAAGATAGGTTGCAGTGCAGAGCAATTAGCTTAACACCTACATGCTGTAGGAGTGTAAGTCAGAGGTACAGCTCCCACCTGTGCATTAACAGCACAAATTCAGCATCACTCTCACAGCACAGTAAGCTTATTGAACCCACGGTGTGCAAATCTACTTCATAGCATTGAGTAGCCAGAGCCCCCATGCGACAGGAGCTGAAGCTCCTCAGGAGTCAGGCGACCCAGCCCTGCAGGATGCGGTCGCCAGACTTATCTGTCTCTCCATAGAGGACAGAGACCACATTAATAGCTATAGCATCAAAACCTGTGAAGAAAAACTCAGGGAGCTTATAAGCTATGTAAACAGAACTGGAAAGCCTCAGCACACCATTCTGGACGTTTTGGGCCAGATCACTGCTATACCAGCGTAAGGCCGAGTTGCTGGCTGTAGAGGCCCAAGAACAGCTTGCTCAGCTGCAACGTGACAATTCCCGCCTGTGACAGGAGGTCCAGGCCAGGGTAGACGCAGCCCCTGACTCACAAGAGGAAGGTGCGCAAAGCAACAAGTTGAAGAGTCTTTGCAGTCACTTATCGAGGCAGCCCAGCAAGAGTCATCAGATGGTGCCTCTGAGTACGAGTCAGAACCTCCTGCTGATGACATGGAGACCAGCTGGCTGCGTTTGGAACTCGCAAACGAGACGCTTCACTTCTTCGGAGGCTTGAAGCTGCCCAGTCAGTTGGGCCACCCTCACCAAGGGCCTCAGTGACCTTGGTCAGGGATCAACACAGACTTGAAG
The DNA here is from genome assembly GCF_006386435.1 of Epinephelus moara. NCBI lineage: Eukaryota > Metazoa > Chordata > Actinopteri > Perciformes > Serranidae > Epinephelus > Epinephelus moara. The sequence goes on from NC_065510.1 coordinate 44,551,643, forward strand.
CTGCCCAGTCAGTTGGGCATGACACAGCTGACCAACCAGCAGCCGTGTCTGGGAGCAGAACAACTCCTAGAAGTGCCGCTGATCTCATCACCGTGGACAGCTATTCCGCACCCCGTGCCTCTCGCTTAGTGAACCCAAGGTTCCCGGTTGTAGAGAGTGCACCTCAGTCCATCTTGAGCCGCACCACCTTGCGCTTCGATGACACAGTGACTCCATTCTGGGGTGATGAGATTTATCCTCAAGCTCCACGCGGTGCAGGTAACTATGGACAGGCGTTCACAGGTGACCTTCAACCCCCACATGCGTCATGCCCTCAGCGCCACAGAAGCACCAGAGACATTTCCTCAGATGACTCAGATGGCCCATGCCCACCACGGGGCCATGGCCTGGGAACTCGTCAACTTGAGTGCCTCGCTAGGGACATAGAATGATTCGACTCGAGCAACAGAGACACAAATGTTGATGACTATCTTCAAGAGGTCGAGTGCTGTCTCTAATCTATTCTTACCTGCCTCATCCCTCATCCCGTGAGAAACTCAAACTTATCTGGAAAACCACGACCAGAAGTGTCCATATGTTCATGGAGTCACTCCCACCGGGGACCAGAGACTGCTACTCAGCTCTCTGCCAAGCTCTGAGGGATGAGTATTCCCTGTTCACAGACCCCGCCTCTGCCGCCTTTGCCATCACTCAAAGGAAGCAGTCTCCAAAGGAGTACTATCGGCGCCTTAGAGTCGCGTACTTTCAAGGCCGCAATGCACCAGGACTAGAGGAGGAACATGGTTTCAAGTCCCTGTTTCTGCACAACCTCCATGAGACAGTGTGATACGACGTCGCGGTGTATTGCAGGACCAGGAATCTCCCTATGCAGGCGATGCGGAGGTATGCACAGATGGTATGGGAGATTCGCGTGCGCCCGGCAAAGAAGCCTGAGAGCGACACCAGAGTCCTGGGGATCCAAGCAGCGGAAGATGCAGACTTGGCGCTTGAAGGCAACAAGATGCCTCGTGCCAAGACTGCTACCCAATATGCATCAAAGACAGAGCCTTATCATCGCCACACTTTTTCTGCTGCTAAGCGGCGATATACACCGGTGCCCTGGCCCAGCTTCTCCAACCTGTTCCGCCAACATCAGCAGTACTACAGAGTGCAACTTCCTGGTATCTCAGGTATGTGATTTATCTACAGATTCTTGCACTACCTTTGAGAGTATATTCCAACCTAACGGGTTACCTTCTATCCTTGGTCTGCTGGACGGGGAGATCGGGCTGGAAGAACTCGGACCACAACTCGGGGGGACTGAGTCAGCCACCAGAGTTGACATCCACCGGTGGATTTCCACACCCCAGCCAAATACATCGGGGGGAAAAGTGACCGTGGTGGCTTGTCTTTACTGGACTCACGGACACCTGGGCCACCTCACCAACGCCGTTATATCCATAAAAGTTCCAGGCAAAGGTCTGCCTATCACCAGCCAAACAACTCGCCTGAACTTCAAACCCTTCAAACTCCTTGGTCCACTGTCGCCCGCCAGACGCATCATCAGAGCACTGTCGCTGTCTCTATATGTAGCACGAGATCTGCGCGCACCAGGCGAAGAAATACCGCGAGATCTCTGCATTCCCAGCTCGACAGGTGAAGAGTAAATATTAAGGTACTCAGACCTTTGCAGAAGTCCATCCCTGCTCCCCCTTCTCCACCTCCCCCATCAACGATCAAACTGGAACTTTTAAATGCAAATTCTATAGGAAATAAAGTCTCCCTCATACACCATCACATTATTGAAAAGGATTTAGATTTTTTCTGCACTACAGAGTCCTGGCACCAGCCAAACATTTTTGCTGTTTTAAATGAAACATGGCCATCTTTACAGCTACTTAGAGCAAGCACGCAGCCATAAGCGCTGTGGTGGCCTAGCTGTTTTTTACGGTAATGAACTGGAGCTGTCCCCCATCCCTTTGGCGCCAAAATCCTCATTTGAATGCCTTGCATTTAAATGCAAGTCCCCTGCCCTGACCATACTCCTCATTTACTCCGCTCTCATCTCTGTAGCTCCCCCGCCTCACCTGTTTGGGTTGTGGAACCACAGCCTGGGGTTACTATACCTCTATGCTGCTTCTCCACCATTACACAGCAAGAGGTTGAGACCCTGGTGAAATTCAACCTCCCTGTTCTAAGCCCCCTTATCACCAAGATCATCAACACAACCTCCCTTTCATCTCCAAAGTATTAGAAAAAGCAGTTGCTGCCCAACTGAAGAACCATCTCAAACAAAACAATCTGTTCGAAAAATTCCAGTCTGGCTTCCGCCCTGGCCATAGCATGGAAACGGCTCTGGTCAGGGTTACCAAAGACCTCCTGATGACATCAGACACTGGGTCTACATCCCTCTTCATCCTCCTGGACCTTACAGCGGCATTCGACACCATAGATCACAACATCCTCATCCACCGTTTGCACTCCACCATCGGCATCTCTGACTACACTAACAACTGGTTCACTTCATATCTCACCAGCAGAATGGAGCATGTTGCAATCGGAAAGGCAAGATCTCTCACCCATAATGTCACATGTGGTGTCCCCCAAGGTTCGGTGTTGGGTCCCACCCTGTTCACGCTCCACACGATTCCCCTAGGCCACATCATCAGTAGGCATTGTATCTCCTTCCACTGCTATGCTGATGACACGCAGCTGTATCTCAGCACAAAACCCACTCCCTCTACACCCCTGCCACTATCCACACTGACTTCCTGCCTGGAGGAGATAGAGGTATGGATGAAGCTAAATTTCTTACAGCTAAATGTCAAAGACAGACGTTATCCAGTTTGGCACACCGCACCAGGTCCAGTCATCCACCATCACCAGCATCACTTTCTCCGACCAAAACACCCCCTCTCCACATCCGTTATTAACCTGGGCGTTAGAATGGACCCCCACCTCACCTTTGAGACTCATATCAAACACCTGTGCAAGACACCCTTCTTTCACCTCTGGAACATCGCCAAACTCCATCCCATGCTCACCCTTGCAGATGCAGGAAAGCTCATCCATGCCTTTGTCTCCTCCAGGTTGGATTACTGTAATGCACTCCTCATCAGGATCCCTAGCTACAGCCTTCAGCAGTTTCAGTACATTCAGAACAGTGCTGCTAAGGATCCTGATGAGGGTGCGCAAACATGACCACATCACCCCCATCCTTAAGTCACTTCACTGGCTCCCCCCACCTCAAGGAACTCCTTACCCCTCAGACCAATACATGCACCCTCCGCTCCTCCACTGCACACTTCCCCCAACCACCCAGGTTTAACCTAAAAACCATGTGCATGTGGGCCTTCTGCTCGGCGGCTCCCAGGCTGTGGAATGCCCTCCCTGACCACCTCAGGGCACCACAGTCTGTGGATACTTTTAAGAAAGGTCTAAAAACTCACCTCTTCAACAAAGCTTTCCGTTGACCTCTTTTTTTCATGTCACTTTTATCCTTATATATCCCGTGTACTGATGTAATGCTTTGATCATGTGTATTTTTCTTTTGTATAATTTTTGAGTGCCTTCTTCTGTTTTAATTGTAGTTCACTGTACTACACTGTTGTTTTTTTCCTTTGTTTTACAGCACTTTGAGATTCCCCGGAATGTGAAGTGCATTATAAACAACATTTATTATTATTATTATCATTATTATTATTATTATTAATATTACCCAAAGCAGAATCCAAGAGACGCCAAGCACCAAACCAACAGGGTGGATGGCAGAAACAACAGAACTCTTCCTGACCAAAGCAGAAAGCTGACTGGAACTCAAAGCAAGTATGGTAAGTATGACCAGAAGGCCCAAAACCACACTAACGGGGGTGGCATGAGGTCAGAAATGAAGGAGCTGATTCGAGTTTGCCTGGCAGAAGCAGTTAGACAACTGGACCTGCCCAGATGTTCCACCTCACATCACGACCCCCAAAAGGGGTCAGACACCAAGCCCCCGTCAGCGTGACTAGACCAGGCACCTTCCCCATCCACAGCCAAAGTTTACTTTGGCGGTTGGGGAAGGGGACCACGGGAGATCAAGGGAGTCCTTAAAGTGGACACTCCCTGTTTCACTGACTCGCATATATATCTCTGTGGTGATAGGGGGGTGTGTCAGCATCCTCGCCCTGCTTGACTCTGGGTCTGAGATAAGCTTGATGAGTTCCGACATGTTTAAAGAGGTTGCTAGAGCAATGCTGTCCCTCGGCAAACCCCTCCAGATGGAAACCAAAAGCCTATTATGGTAGGTTCGTGTCCCAACGTGAGTATCAAATAGGTGACAAAGTCTTCTATTTCAGGTTTTCAGGTTTCCTCCCCAGCTGGTCGGGCCCATTTGAAATCGTGGGGAGGTGCAGGTTAGGCTACGGTGTAGGTTATGGCGTAGGCTCTACGTCGACGTGGAGCCTACGTCGACGTAGGCGGAGTAAAAATTGTGACAACCAACCCCGTTCTCCCCTATGGTGTGCCAGTATGTGTAGCGTAGTATGCTACTGACGTATGACATGTGACTTCACATTACGTTAGTAACAAATGTACCCTTTTTTAGGCCAAACCATGATTTTTTTTTCTAAACCCAAAAATTTGCTTTTAGCCCCGTTTCCACCGAGCACAACGGTATGGTTCAATTAAAGTCGGTACGTTTTTGTCCCATTTCCACTGTGAAAAGTTGTGGATGGTACCAATGGAACCATTCTGTACCATTCCCATTTTTGGCACCCCTTCTGTTGGGGTACCTAGCACACAGATCTTGTACTAAAAGGTGGAGCTGTGAACACTGCAGTCTGTTGATTGGTCAATAGCAGATGGGCACTCTGCTCAGGGCTGCGCTATGGCTGGTTTTGAAGCTCATGTAACCTCTGTTCATACAGTGGAGAGTTTTATTAGTAAACTGTAACTATAAAATGAAATTATGTTTTGCTGCCTCTTGCAGCAGCTATAGTCACAGAATAAAAATAACTTCATTCACTGGGCTGACTGCTGGCAACTTTTAAGGTGGAACATTAACTTGGAATGTCACTCGATGCATTAGCCGACAACGTGATCAATCAACATACCATGACAACTTTGACCATTATTTTTCATCTTTATATGACATACACCTTTAGTATGAGTGGATCTTCAAGCATTTATATTAATTTCGACCGGGTTATGTCAACAGCATTTATTCTAATCCTCACTCGGAGAAAAAAACAGTGTCGCGGAGCGCTATTCCTTGGGCAACACAAAACCCCTGAGCTTGCCAGAGAAGGACTGAATGCACAAACTCGCTATTCTTAAATATCCCATGGAGAGAGACTCTCCCTGCAGCCTGTTTTACTTTGTTCTGAGCCTATGTACAAACCCATTCTGCAGACAATAAACGAGGTGCAGACTTCTCTCTGTGTCACCGGTAATGAGGAAATACAGTGAGTGCTGGATGTAGCAGTGAGTGACAATAACCCCGCCCATATTTAAGGGTACTGTTTGTGTTGGAAACGCTAGGGTGTAGGTAACAAGTCTGCAGGGTTACTTTTGGTTTCACAGGTACCATACTGAAAGTGTTTGGTGGAAATGAAGCTTTTGTTAACTAAACCTTGAAAAGTAAATCTAACTGTTTTACCTTTGTAACCTGAGTGCAACCTTCCCCTTGAAAAAAGGAATTTGCGCTGCTGGTCCTGGGTTAAGTATTTACAGTATCTAAATCTGGGGTTCTCTAAAATATCAAAGACCCCAGATATAAAACTCTATCTTATGTCAGGTTAACTTAGTTTTCTAGGTCGATTAAATCTTGTAAATTTTGAAATGAGACTAGATGGTAGCAGACCACACAAGAGAGGAGAAATGCCTCCAGCTCAGATAGGATCATTCTGTCCCATTTCATTTCCCTTAAAAAACAAAAAACAAATTCTCTTTGCGACAAACCTTCAACTCAGTTATAACAGAGATTAAAATAAACACAAACAAATATATGACCAACATTTCAGTAAATTAGGAAATAGTGTTGAACTCTCATTGCTTTACACGTAAATGAAATGTATCCTCTGTTAGACCAAAAAAAGCTCTTATTTGCAGTTATCAATTCTTTATAGTCTTGATTTTTCTTTGACATTCACTTAAAGTTCCCTTAAAGGCATTGGTCTTATTTGGTCTTGAGTTTCCATACGTTTAAATGTTCCTTTAATGTTATTTGTCAACTTTGAGTTTCCTCATGACATCATTTTTTTAAACAATATTTTTATTAAAGAGGGAACAGATAGGATTTGTTCTTTTTTTTAGCTTGGCGCCACCTAGCGTCAGTGGTGTTGCTCGCACTGTTGCAATGACCCGATTGACCGTGGGGATCAGAGATAATCAATAAAATGTAGGCTGTAAAGCCACCAGTATAGCTCTATGTATATGTAGAATGAGAAGGTGTGTGGATACTATAGTAAATAAATGAGTAAAGAGACCGAGCAACAATTATCAGATTTATCTGAAGAAAAAACAAATATTAATGCACATAATTATACCAGAATGCACAGTACCAGTACAAACAACTCACAGTAAATTATACCAATATGTACAGTATCAGTACAAACAACAGTAGACACGTAACTGTGCATTCACACCAAAAGCGTCATGAGCGTCATAAGCGGCTGGCAGCCATTCATTTTCAATGTACGCTTGCTACGAGGGGCGTCTGGAGCGTCGGCAGCAGCGAGCAGCGCGATGCCAGCGACCGGAGCGTCACTGTGAAGTTGAGAGAAGCTCAAATTTATGGCCAGTGACCGACATGATCTCCCTGCTCTCCAGGACAGCTTGGGAGAGCTGTGTGGACTAACGTTAACTGATTTTGATGCTCCTCAGTCTAAGGCCGTTGCAGTGAAAAGTCCAGTGTTCACTTAGCTGGGCGTAACTTAGCTGGGCGATGTCCCTCGATAGCTGCCTCCGTGAGAAGAGAACAGAAGGAAGGGAGGGGGTATCACTGTCCGAGGGCTGCCGTAGAATGGCAACGAGGATGTCAGCCATCCAACACTTGCTACCCGGTCCCTGGTTGCGGCGATTTGCGATGTTGGCCAGCTAGGAATTAACTAGCAGCCAGTACAGTACAGTCCTCTCTCGTCTCTAGCCGTGTTACTTACTGATCCATTAGAAAAAAAAGCTAGCTGGACATCGGTTTTGAAACCTCTTTGGTCACGGAGCTCCCTCCATCTCTTGAACGCCTGACTGAGGTTTACTCTTGTTTTTCCTCTTCTTTTATCACTCTCCTTTTTGCTCTTCTTTGCCTCCTCAGACAGAGGAGCTTGTATTCTTTTGCTAGGCCGTTTTTCA
>NC_065510.1:44559707-44568039 GCF_006386435.1 Epinephelus moara
ACACAAAATCAGGGAGAAAGTCATCAGTCTTTAGTTAAGCAAAGCGTCTAAAGACTGACTTGTGAGTCTACATAAGGACCAGCTCTAGTGCCTGATTGGCAGAAGCATATTACAAAGATTGCAAAGCCGCTAAGTAAACGATATAAACGCTGATAGTCTGATTTTACTGTGGCCACTACCCTGTGCAACCTACATTATTTTCATATATATATATACATATATATATATATCCCCTCAAACAGTCACACATTCACACAGACAAAAAATAAAATGAAATAGAAAAATAAAAATAAATAAATGAAATGAAATGAAAATGAACAATGACAACAGACATCAAACTAATGAAATAAAATAAGATAAATAAACAAAATAAAATAAAAGCTAGGATCATTACATAACTTTACTTTGCTTTATTACTTTTTCATTTCGTTGGTCAAGAAGGACATAAATGAGTCCCAGATACAAACAAACTTTTTCTGTTTACCTTTAACAATGTATGTGAATCTCTCCAGTCCAAGACAAGTCATCAGCTCCCTCTTCCATATTGCCAGTGATGGTGGCAGTGATAAGTCTTAGGGCATATTCCAAGTATACAGATTGTTGGCATCAAAGGAATATTACACTTGACCATCCGTGATGAACATTTAACTACATTTTCTCAAAATACCAGAATCTTAGGGCATTCCCATAAGCAGTGAATCAAAGTTCCCTTTTCATTCAGGCATTTAACACAAACATCAGGAATGTGGGGGAGATATGGTGAAGTTTAACAGGAGTTATGTAAACCCTCATTAACCACTTATACTGAAGCAATTTTTATCTTGTGTTAATTAAATTTTTTTTTAGCCTTTTTACATGCCATTTCCCAATCTTCTTCACTAATATCTTCTTGTGTGTCTGTTCTCCAAGCATTTAATCTAGCTGATGCTGATTCTGTTGAATACTTTGCTAAAAGGAGCTGATGCTGATTCTGTTGAATACTTTGCTAAAAGGTAATAGAATCTAGATATATGTTTCCTACCATCCAAATTATTAAGCACAGTTCCCTCAATAACTGATAGCGGGGGTGTGGCCATGTCTTATATTTTGATGCTATAAAACTTCTTAATTGCAAATATTTGAAAAAATGTTTTTGGGGAACTTGATATCTATGACAGAGTTATTCAAATGTGAGAAAGATACCCTAAAATTAAGGTCCAAAACCATCCCAATTCCTTTGTCTGCCCATTATTTGAATCCCCCATCCAATTTACCAGGTTTGAATTGTCCATTTCCCCAGATAGGAGTAAATTGTGACAAAGATATTGTTTCATCAACATAGTTATGTGCTGCATACCTTACTGATATGTATTTTTTACAAAAGGGTTTCTTGTTTGCTTTTTCAACGTCTTGATATCTGAGGAATATAAATACTGCTTCATGGGCAAATCTGACACAGATTTTTGTTCAATATTTACCCAAGCTGGTGGTGTGGATCAAGAAAAGTAATACTAATAGAACTTAGCTGGGTAGCCCAATAATGCCATTTAAGGTTTAGGACCTGAAGTCCTCCCCTTTCATAAGGTAAATATAATAACTTAAGCCGGAGTCAAGCTTTTCTGTTGTTCCAAATGAACTGGCTAAATATACTGTCAATTGTCTTATGGAAGTTACTTAGTAACAGAAGCGGGAGTGCTTGAAAAAGATATATACATTGGGGTAGAATAGACATTTTAATTAGATTTATATGTCCAATCATTGATATTGGCAAATTAGACCATCGATCCAACGTCTCTGTCACTGTGTCCACCAGAGGGCCATAGTTTATGGAGACAATGTCACCAAGTTTTGGGGTAATCTTAATGCCCAGGTATTTAAATCCATCCTGTGTGGCCATAAATGGTGTATCTATTTTGGGGTTGAGCCTTTCTTCTTCTTTCAGAAATAACAATACTGACTTACAATAATACTGATGTTTACAATACTGATTTGTTGATTCTGTATCCAGAGAACTCGCCAAAGTTTTCAATTAAACTAATCAAGTTTGGAATACTGTTCCTCAGATTTGTTAAGAAGAAAAATATATCATCAGCATATAATGCTATATGATGCTCTATGTCCCAAATTCTAATGCCAGATATATTCTTATGTGCCCTTGCTGCAATTGCGAGGGGTTCTATTGCTAAAGTGAAAAGTAGAGGAGACAGTGGGCAGCCTTGCCTGGTTGAGTGTTGTAAACTGAAAGGTTTAGAAATTGTATTATTAGTCAATATTTCTGCTGTTGGGTTGGTATACAATAATTTTTTCCATTTGAGAAACGTTTCACCTAATCCATATCTAGGAAGCAGATCAAAAGGTATTTCCATTCTATTCTGTCGAATGCTTGCTTAGCGTCAGTTGACAACATTGCAGTATCTTTTGCATTATTTTTCTCAAACAACACATTTAAAACTCTCCTAATGTTATGGCAGCCTTGTTGTTTTAATACAAAACCATTTTGATCATTACTGACCAATTGAGGAAGATATTGTTCTAATCTTTTAGAGAGAGCTTTGCATAATATTTTTGTATTGCATCCAATTAAACTAATGGGCCTGAAAGATGAACAACTGGTTGGTGATTTGTCAGGTTTTAATATCACAGTTAGCTAGTCTTAACGATGGTCGTGACATCAATTTTAGTCAGTTTTTAGTCTGTCTTTGGTCTAAGACCAAAAAATAACCTGAGATCTCAGGCAAAAAACACACCCCAAAATAAAGGTAATCCTCCTTGATTGGGTCCTTCTAATTTGGTTCCTACCGCCTCTCTATCAAATTGTCCTTCAAGAAAAAAACAACCCTGCATACAAGTGTGCAGAACAGTTATCATGTCATTGAAATGTCCTTCTCTTTTTTTCTCTTGTTTATTCTATTATTATTATTATTATTATTTATTTTTATTTATTTATTTATTCTTTCTTTGCTGCTGTTGTTATTAATATCATCATTATCACTGAAATATCCACACATATATACAAGCACTTATAAATACAGATTACACACATACTTATACATGTGCAGCATATACACAAAAATCCCCAATTAGTTAAGCTACCTCCTTGTCTATCCATTTGTCTGTCCGTCTTGTCATCTGTCTGTCTGTCTGTCTGTCTGTCTTGTCTACCTATCTATCTGTCTGTTTGTTTGTCTGTCTGCTGGTCTGTTTGTCTTTGTATATATGTAAGGCCACACAATAACCCTCCTCCTACTTGTTTACCATCAAAGATCAATGTTAACAACACAAGGTGTATTACTATGTAAATATTTACTTTGTGTTTGATTATTTACCTTACTTCTTCCTTATGTTGTTTAACTTTTTTTAGTTCTGTAAATAGAAATAAAGTTGTCCTCCAAAAGTGTCGGGGTGGTGGTGGGCCAAAAAAAAGAAAAAAAAAAAGAAAAAAGAAAAAGAAAAAATGTCCTTCCTTGATTGTCCATTGCTTAGAATCAGAAGAACTTAGTCTGCATCTACATAGAACTGTCTCCCTTTCTTTACTACACATACACACACTACGTCAACATTTATTGTACATACACTCATTTGCTTTTAACAGCATTTTAAACATGCACAAACCAAAAGCAGAAACTGTACATTTCCTGTGAAAGTGGAAATTTATTTTGAAAAGAGACAATGCATGTAATGAATGTAAATTGAAATACCCTCTCAGAATGTCCAAAAATGATGCTGGAAGGTACCCACAGCATCATATTTTGACAAAGCATTAGTATTTAATTAGTTGGGATGAGAATGTGTTGACATCGAGGCTCTTCTCTGGTTCGGTTGCATGTAATATTCACTAAATATGATAGGGGGAGTAATGAAAAATTCATATATAAATAAAATGGCTTTTTCCATGCATGTGATCTTTGTAGTTAGTGATTACCGAAACTTTTGAACACAAAGACATTCAAAAAATAAATGACAAATGCATACTGGTGACTGGAGCCTATCAAAACAAAATGAGGGACTGTGGAGACAGACAAACACATGCAGCAATTTCAAGAAGTTCCAGTTCACCTGAGTTGCATGTTCTGGAGAAAGCCAGAGCATCCAAAGAAAACCAATATGAACTGTTGTAAAGTCAGAACAGAAAAATAAATTCAGATAATTATGCAGTCACTAAATAAGACAATGGGCTCTAGTTTCGCAGACCGGGCGAGGCCGGTGTGGCCATGCGGATTTTGCAAGTTTGGCACACCGTGCGCCTGGCGCAGCTACTCCTCTTTCCCACCTCCGTCCCTCCTAGTCAGAAGTCGGAAAGAGGGAGGAGAGAAGGTGTGGGATGGGGTTTTACACACATCACACCAATCAAATGAGCCCCTCTCCTCGACCTTAAATGCGCCGCGCGAAGGTGTGATGAGAGTTTACTCAATTCGCCATGGCAGAAGAGAGCAGCAGCGTCAGACGGCCAAACTTCTCCCAGGAGGAAACTGATGTTTTGGTCCGGGAGGTCTGCTCGCAGTGTCCGAATATACGGAACTGCGAGCAGACCTCCACGGGCTGATGATGCAAAGGTAGCCTGGGAGGAGGTCACCACAATTGTAAATCAATGTTGCGTTTCTCTCGTGCGCGCGCGCTCTCTCTTTCTCTCTCGCAGTCTCACTCTGTTTCTTTTCTTTTGATTTTTCTAAGATGACAGATGCTGAATATATACTCCCTATCTGATGCTGTGGCTGCCGACAGTCGATATAGAGAGCACTTTATAGAGCACTTTATGTGCTGATTGCAGATAGTTGCATTGAATAGTGTTTTTTTGGGTATTTATTGCATTGTTAATTTTGGGTATTTATTGCATTGTTAATGTGCCTGACATTCTGGAAACCTGCCTGTGAGGTTTTGGTTTATGTGTGCGCACTGTCCGCTGGTCAGCCAAACTTCGGCTTACACCGGCTGCGCTCCCCCTGCGCTGACAGTAAACCTGGTTTCAGCTGGCGAGCTTTTAGCGCACCTTCGGCGAAGCCTTTTGGCACGAAACTGTCACTGCGCCAAGCTGGATCTGTCGGCATCTCCCCCTGCTGCGCTGCCACACCCATCTCAGCGCACCTCGATCTGCCAAACTACCAAACTGAGGGTGCCTCGGGTTGCGCTGCTCGAAACTAGCTCTGCGGGGGTTCGCCACCCTGCGCCACCCTGCACTGCGCCGGGAAACTAGAGCCCAATGTGTTAGGCAGTCATTTTCCACTTGATATGTATGTCTCCAGCTGAAAAGCTTATCATCAGAGCTATCTCTTTCACAACACCACAGTTTTATTTTATATGAGGGGAATTTTCATCAATTTAATTTGAAAGTTATTGAAAATTATTTTAGTCTAACAATGACTAGAAGCAAATTTACAAACCCTTAAACGAATAATGACAGGCCTTGAAAAATTGTAGTCATCTTGCCATATTGATTCCCCTTATGTTTTTTGTTGGAGCCAACTATCTGTACTGCACTGTTCTTTAGGGCAACTAATGCTGGTCTTAAACTTTACAAGAGATTTCACTGTCACAGACAAATTTCAAATGTGGGAATAAGAAGTAGATGTAGAGATATGAATCTGTTTATTTATGATAGTTTTATTTCAGCTCAGTGTGACTTACCCATTTACATTTTATTAAGGCTTAAAGTGACACTGACACTGACCTGCTCTGTGTCTGCAGTCTTAGTGCCACCAGACTCCAACATCCCCATGCCTTGGTCCGGGTTCATTCCCGCTGTGGGTGAGTCGGCCCCATCTGATACCCCACCAGCTGTAAGAATGTTGTAATCTAAGCCTTAACATGGGGCAGCATTTGCTGGGACCCGATCTCGTAACAGATCTCAAATTAAAATTGCTGTTGGAAATAATTAATAATTATTTCTAATAATTAGAAATTATGTTAAATTGTGCAACTTAGTTTACATTAAATCAGCTTTTGGGGCACCATTCCCGAAAAAGGGAAAAATGATAGCCAGTTGATGATACCAGTCTCATAAAGTTTACTTAACTGTCAATTTGGAATTTTGATTAATAATCAAATTAATAACCATAACCAAAATCACCATATTAATAGTAAAGGTTGAAGAATTTTAGAGTTCTTGACATAGCTGAGGTTGAATATTCATAGACTCTCAGAGAGAGAGAGAGAGAGAGAGAGAGAGAAGGTGGGTGTGTGAAACAAAGGAGCCTAATAAACAAAATGGCTGACAACAGGAAACTACAAGATGGCCAAATCAAAGATGGCTTCAGATCGGGCTAGGTTTTGCCTGACTGTGTGATCAGGCCAATTTGTAAGTGGGTCTGTGTATGCAATATGTGTTGCAAAGGGTCTGGGTTAGTACAGAGGATGTTTAGTCGCATGCAAGACTCTGTCTGAGTAATGCATCAGCAAACTAAGATCACTTAGCTCTGGTGAAGCTAACTAACCAATAACCTAACGGCAAACAATCACAACAATAACTCAATAAAAGCATTAGATCACAACTGACAAAGTTAAACACTCTTGCTTAGCCTGTACAACTGTAATAATACTATGCCCAGTTGTTCCATGACCAATCCTCGAATGGATGGAGGGAAGAGTTGCTTTGTGTTGTGCTGCTTTTGTTAGCCGGCACGTGAAGGCTGGAAAGAGGTGTGGTTCCAGAAGCAGTCTTTGCTGTGTCCTTGTTCGGAAGGTGCAGATCCGCGGAGGCCAGTCGCTCGGGGTCCTTACAGAGTTAGATGTTTGGGTGCTAACTCAACTTGGTTCTCCTTGTTGCTGGTCTAATATTACAAAATCAACAGCAACCCCCCACCCCCCCAAAAATACGATAGATACTATGTTGTAATAATTACAAGCTGTTGCGGTTAAATAATAAGCTATCTTGGCGCTGAAAATGTTTTAGGAAAAGATTTTAAGTGTCATAATCAACCAGAAGTATAAGTGGCATATCACAGCACAATATCAAATACCAGTCAATTCAATTCAATTTAATTTAATTTAATTTAATTTAATTTAATTTAATTTAATTTAATTCAATTCAATTCAATTCAATTCAATTCAGTTCAATTCAATTCAATTCAATTCAATTCAATTCAATTCTATTCTATTCAACTCAGTTCAATCCAATTCAATTGTATCATTATTTGTCACATGGAATTAAACAGGGTACAACTCCAGTGAAATGTGATCCCATCAGATCCTTTAACTTGTGCACTCTAATTTAGTCCTTTTTTTTAACGTCTTCTTACATTGTTGGCTATTGCTTTATAATTGTCCATGTTTCCAGAAGGTTCTGGTAATTAATGATTTCTGGTTGTGAAATGATTTAACTGTCCACACATCCTGACCTCAAGAAGAGAGCCACATGGTCGCTCATCTTGAACTCAGGCAGATGCAGCTACCTCTGAATGGTGTATAGCAATGACCAAAGCAGGAACAGGAAACCACCTCACATTCCCACCATCACACCAGTCCTTATTTACTGTAAAGCACATGCCTCCTCTTCGTCTCTCACCAGAGTCCTCTGCTCTGTCAGATCAGCATACAGAAAAGAGTCACCTAAATGGTGCTGTCCAGGATTTAGCCATTTTGGTGAATCAAAGGATATTACAGTTCCTAATATACTGTTAGAAAATGATGCTGCAGGCAGGTCATCCAGTTTATTTTCCAGCACTTGTACAATGGCCAGCAGGATGCTATTTCAGTTGATATCCATTTCTTCTCCATGTTTTCGTCTTTGTTTACTGATGTTTACATTTGAAAACCTCAAACTAACTAGCTAGCAACGAGCCAGTTAGATGTCGGCAGAAGGAGAGTTTAGATATTGGTGAGCTGATGTCCACATCTTGATAAGTGACTCTCAGCCACATGCCACCACCGTCCAAAGCCATCCACAAAAAGCACCACCAAGACTTGCAAAATAGACATAAGAGCCTAAATATTGCACAAATTTAGCGGAGCTGACATAGTGGCAGCTGGAAATATCCGCGCTTGCATCATGATTGTCACTATTGCTGCAGTTGAAGGGTCCAACCAAATTTGCTTTAGTCCATCCAAATTGAAATCCTGGTGCAGTGCCTGCTTTGGACAGAGCCAGGCTAACTGAGCCCCCCTGCTTTCAGTTGAAATGCTAAGCTAAGCTAATTGCCTGCTGGCCCTGGCTTCATACTGAACAGACAAATATAAGAGTGGTATTGATTACCTCATCTAACTCTCGGCAAGTAGCCAATAACATAATAATAATCTCCTTCTCTCTCTCTCTCTCGTATTCTATTACTGCATCTTGCTAACTCGGCCATTCTGGATGTCACTAACTCGGCTTCTTCTCCAGAGCCTTTGTGCTCCACTGTCTCTCAGATTAACTCATATC
>NC_065510.1:44568256-44576790 GCF_006386435.1 Epinephelus moara
TGATTTGTGATATTGGGCTTTATAAATAAAATTGATTGATTGATTGATTGATTGATTGATTGAACAATGCCAGATTAGTCCATAAAATACCCCCAATGGCATGTGAAATGGCACTCTAGCCTCACTCTCTTTAATCAAGCAAAGCACAATGGTTCTGTTTCACTTTTGTAGGGGCGACATTGGATTTGCCAGTCTGGCGGCTTTGGTCACTCATTTGAGACAGCAGTAATTGCATTGTAGGTGTATTTTTAATAAAAAGTGCAATAAAAAGTGTGTGTAAATTAGTATATATTTGTCTTCATATTAAACTATTGTAAGCAGCTGAAGATTATATTTGAAATATATTAGAATAAAGCCCTTGCAATGTGAAAAATAACACCCACCCAGGCACAACTGTTTTAAAAACACACTGACATTTCCATACAAACTGTGCTCTACTCAGCTTAACCTTTTTGTTTCTTTTTATTGCATCCCACAGCTCTGCCACCTCATTTCTTCCTCTCTCTGGTTGCCTTTGGCATCATTCTGCTAATTGTGCTTTAAGAGCACGGTCTAATTGTGCAGAAAGAAATCTGGGCTGGAAGAATTTTAGTACTTGTTTATTATTCAGCCAAATGCCAAAACAGTGGCTAATGCTTTCATTCACACCCCGTTGTAGGTGGTGGTCATTGCAAGGGTTGATAAATTTGATACTTTAAGCAAACAGGCTCACTTTTATTTTTTTATGTTGTGTTTGGCTCGATGTGACCTCAGATAATTTTCATTTGGCTTAATAAGGCCTCTTGATTCCAGTGAAAAATCTCTATATCCTCTCCAAATCTCATGATTGGTATTTAGTGTGAATGTCCTTTTGCAAGTCCTCTCTACTTCTTTATATTTGCTGCCTGCTCCAGCCTCTTCTCCACCCTTTTTCAGAGTCAACAAAAAGCTGCACAGCCAAACTCCACATAAGACTCTCTCTGCTCCTCCTGCACACCCTCCTCCTCCTCTTCTTAGGAAAGGGCAAATGAATGATGCTCACTGTATCGACACAAAACTTTTCCCTTGCTCTCTTCTCCCCCCCTCTTTGTTAATGAGCAATGCTAGCTCTATTGACCTACTTGTGGACTTAAAGGAAATCCAATCACATATGGCTCAGGTCACTTTCTTCCCACTTTGGGAGATTAAAAGATTCAATTCTCCCTGCCTGTCCACACTCATCGTCATCTTTTCTCCTTCCTCTACTTTTGTCCGTCTGCTCCGCCGCCTGCCCCTCCCCTGAACCCCCCCCCCACACACACACACACTTCCGAACTAAGTTCTCAGGCTCTTTTACAAACTTGCTCTTTGTCTTTCCCAGTCAGACGCGAGGAGAGCAGAGGAGAGGTAAGTAGTCGTGCAGATAATTATCAGCAGGAGACAAGTGTGTTATCAGGACACAATGGAGCTGGTGGTGTAATCTAGTCGGCTGCAGAAGGACAATGAATCATTGGCTGCAATGCATCTGAAGTGCACAGTTACATACAGAAACACCCACGCATACACACACAACTGCAAATATGCTCATAAAGTCACAAACCCAATTTTCACTTATATACTCACTTCACTCACCTGTGATACACAAAAACGCATGTATCTGAACTTCATCAAGTTATCAGAAAGACTGTGTGCTAACCACCAGCCAGTATCCAATCCAAACACACACACACGCACGCAAGCACGCACGCACGCACGCACGCACGCACGCACGCATGCACACACACACACACACACACACACACACACACACACACAGAGCACAGAGCACAGACCCCATGCTGTGCCTTAAATGGCAGCAGGGTGCTGCACAACAGTTTGCTTTGCCTATTGCCAGGCTGTTTGTTTGGCTTCATGCATACTGCGCAGTAATAGAACACAGTGACCCAGGCTCCAAAGGGGGTCTGCTAACAAACAGACTGCACTGTGAAAACACGGGCTCTCTGTGGGGTGCATGCAATATTCAGATGGTATACATGCAGATTATATGCTTGTGTAGGTGTGCAGACAAGATGAAAGCGTGCTTGGTGCCATCAAGTTGCCCATTACACATATTGGTATGTTGAATCACTTTTGAAACCAGTGACCTTAAAGAAGTCAGAGATGCAAACAGCTCGCTTTTCGGCGACTCTTGCTCCGATGAGTTTTTTTGGGGGGTGGAGTGGAGGGTGTGTGTGTGTGGGGGTNGGTTAATAATTCCACTAACGCAAATGAAATGAGCAGATGGCAATGCCGCGTGCAAAACAACCGTGTAGTTCGTGCGCAAGCGTGAACCACTTGTTTTCATTTGGATGATGTGCTGCTGAATCAAAGATCATAGAGTGGGCAGGGTTGTCAGGTCCGCTTATAAGCCGCGACTTTGGGCTTCTTTTTTTGTAATTCGCTTACAAATATTGGTAGTCGCAGGTTGTGGTTTTTTGGGCTTATTTCTAAAGTGGAGTTGCTTATTTGGGCTTGCTGTCTAAACGTCGCCTTTCTCTATATCTGTCTAATAAGTTATTTAAACGCATGATAGTATGTCGGACTGCAGGATGTTTCCACAGCTCTGCTCCCTCCGCCCCTCTCCTTCTCCGCATACACACAGGTGTCGGTCAGTCAGTGAGACTTTTCATATTTAAATTGTGTGATTAATGGAGGTCCTTTAACTATTTCGCTAAGAAGTGGGCAAAATATGTAAAGAATACAATAAAGCTTTGTTGAAAGAGGAGGATTAAAAGATTTGACTTCAAGAGGGGGACGATTCAAAGGCAGTGTGCAGATTCAGATTCTGTGTGAAATATGTACTCATGATTCAGATCTTGTTCAGCATACCAGCACTGTTACAGTGAAAGTAAAATGGCTCGATATATGCAACTTCTTTACTTTCATTTTCATTCATTCATTTATTCTTTCCACGTTTTTGGTCGGCTAGTTGGTTTGGTAGAGTTTAAGGGCAGTAAATATGATGTATTTGTAGAGTAATTTTGAAATGGTTGCCTATGAAACGCTGATAAGTCCATGCATATACTGCATCCTCTATGCAGCGGACGGCATGGTGGTGTGGTGTTTAGCACTGTCGCCTCACAGCAAGAGGGTTCCTGGTTCGATCCCGGGTGTGGGAGCCCCTCTGTGCGGAGTTTGCATGTTCTCCCCGTGTCAGCGTGGGTTCTCTCCGGGCACTCAGGCTTCCTCCCACAGTCCAAAGACATGCAGATTGGGGACTAGGTTAATTGATAACTCTAAATTGTCCGTAGGTGTGAATGTGAGTGTGAATGGTTGTCTGTCTCTATGTGTCAGCCCTGTTATAGTCTGGCGACCTGTCCAGGGTGCACCCTGCCTCTCACCCAATGTCAGCTGGGATAGGCTCCAGCCCCCCCCGCGACCCTCAAGAGGATGAAACGGTTAGAAGATTAATGGATGGATATATATATATATACAGTATATATATACATGACTAACACAGTGGCCTCTGGCTATTTTTAAGGTTGTCATTTCCATGCCAAACAACGCAAACATTCCATAAACAGTCCGCATTTTATATCAATTCCAGAGTGAGCAAGTACCTTGTAGCTGCTATAAAAAAAGAAATTGTGGAAAGAGGTAGGTTGAACCGCACTCTGGTTTGGTAGTTTTGCTGAAACATTCAACTTTGTTCATTTGCAGAATGAGGGGAAATTGGGTGTTAGTGTATTTTAATATTCAGAATCTCTTTTTTTAAATCATACAGTCCAGATGTAAAAACTATTATCCAACACTTAAGGGTACTTGCCCCAGGATATTCAGATGGCTCTTAGTTTGAAACTGACATGTTATTTGTAGTAGGCCAATCTACCCGCTTTGTTCAATGTAAGGAGCATAAAGAAATGTATAAAGATTTGGACCTCTAGCAAGATGGACATGATGGCTCAATGGATTTGTTCTGTTTTGGAATACACAATATTCTTCCAAATTAGTATTCGTGTATTTAAATATTCAGAATTTCGCTTCAACAAGCTCTCTCTCTTTTTTGACCATACACCTGTTTGCATCCCTGAGAAATATTCACTTGGACTGTGGGAGACATCATTTGACGTTTTTTGTTTTTATAACACCCACAGAAACTGTGACAGGATAACAAATGCATCATTGATTCACAAGGTAATGAAAACAGTAGAATCATTGTGATGCGCTTTAAGGTGTCCTGACACAGAATACACCAAACAGCAGAATAAACACCCTATTTGCCCATTACTGTACTTCCATACATTAGGTGTACATCATCTGAAGCCAGATGATAGCCCCATTTCCACCAAATACTTTTGGTATAGTACCTTTGGAACCAAAAATAACCTTTCAGACATGGTACCAAGATCCATTTAGTGTTTCCATTGCAAACAGTACTGCAAGTCTTCACCTTGTTTATTGTCCACAGAACGAGGTTGCATGCTGACATTTTTGCACAAAACAGAACAGGCTGCAGTGAGAATCTCTCTTGATGGGATATTTAAAGAGGACCTATTATGCTTTTTGGGGGTTTCCCTCTTCTTTAGTGTGTTATATAGCATTTTTCTGCCTCTATAAGGTCTGCTAAGTAAAAACAGACACACATCACCTGACCTGCCTGAAACAACTCTTTTGAATTTCCCGCCTTTACTTGCGCAAAGTTATTTCATAACAGTGTACGAATTAGCAATACACACAGTGCCCGCCTGCCAGCCACTAAGCAGCACCGCTGTTGAGGAGACGCCAAGTCTAGGAGACACTACTTTCTTCATTGTGACCAAAAATTACCCTTGTTTGGACTGCCAAAGGACAAAGGAACAAAGAATATGCGGTTGGAATTTGTTTTTAATACAATTCTTCCACAATACAACCCGGACATTTAATTGTGTTCCCTCTATTTTCCTGAGGACTGCTTCACAAACCAGCAACAGATTACTGCTGGATTTTCACTGCAGTTACTGCTGAAACACAAGGCAGTTCCCTTTGTATGCTTTTTGAGTTGTGAATTTGTTGTGTGAAAAAAAAAATAGGAAGCTGCTACTAGACCTGGGGTTGAATTAAGACCTATTTATTTGTCAAAATGTGTGGCTGCACGAGTATGATTGTGAATTAGGTTTTGAGGAGGACCTTTTATGCTTTCTCGCTTTTCTTTTGTGTCTTTTGTGACACACGCCATCCCCTCTCTTACCAAATGCTTCTTTGTGATAAAACTGAAATGTATGTGAGATTGTTGGTTGTTTTGCTATGTCCTAACATACTCATGTTTTTATCTGAATGATACTTTGCTTTAACCCTGTAAAACAAAAGATTGATGAGTTGCAGAATTCAATTTCAATTTCAACTGTTAACCCCTCCTCTAACATGGAGCCATACTGCCATCTTGTGGTGGAGTTAAGAAGAGTTCCCGTAAGGAAGTCAAATTTATAGTTTGAATGAAGATATATTTGGGGATTATTAATCAATGTGTTTGCATGAATATGTGCTTTCTTAATTTTGTTTTTCATTTTATATTGCCACTATGAGTTAGTCTAGTGTGCGTGTATTTGACGTAGCCTAGTTGATACCACGGCATAATAATTGTATTTTGATTTAATGTTAATCTGTATTTTTAATTGAATGTTAAGAATCAATTTTGACCATAATGGGAAGAGTATGTGTCCATCGTGCGTAACATATCAAAGTATATCTCGTATAAGAAAAGCATTAAGTTTCCTCCAAAATAACATGATGAGACTTTTTTTCATCTAGAGAGAAGCCTCCCTTATCAAACCCGCCCATTTTGGCCGGATGAATACGAGCGCACTCGGCGCGGCTCACCCTTGTGCTGTTGTGCTTATTCTTTTTTCTATCTTGTCGTGCGTGCTTTTGTTACTCTCTTGTCTCTTTTGTGTTGCGCTCTTCTTCATTTTTTTTAGTCTCTTGCTTTTATGTTTGCGTACGCTCTATGTTTTTACTTAATTTAGCTCATGCGTAACTCTTTTGTGCTCAAAATCAAATTTATTTTGAACTTTTAAATTTTGTTGATCCAGTGTTCTTTTATCTCCAGTGTTTTCAACACAGTTAATAATTAATAATAATAATAACTTTGACAACAATATCCAACGGCCAACGATATTGTTGTCACCATTATTATAAGCGAGTAATCAGAACGTAGTAGACCAGCACCTGCCGACCAACCTCTTCGCCCCAGATTCATCGGAACCAGCGGCTGCCAGCTACTTGCCACAGTTGTGCTCGTGCCCAGCCCAATGGCTTTCTGCAGTGTAAACCAACCAAGCTGGGGTACCCGCAGGACATCGCAGACTCAACTGCTCCCATTCTGCTGTGAGACAGCTTGTTCCATTCTTCTGGAAAGACCGGGAGCTGCGAAGCCACAGTCCGGGGCCCCAAGAGGAGCTTCGCCTTTGATCCCCACTGCTAAAAAGTAGGCAAAGAACTTCCATAACTTGAGTGAGCCGCTGTGTGGTGAAGAGTGAGGTCGAGCAGGAGGCTTAGTTAATTATCCTGATTTTAATTTAGGTTTCATTAGGTGAATGGTTTTGCGCATTCTTGCGTTCCCAATTTATAATGTATCTTAACATACTCAGTCCCACTATCGCCAAACTAAATAACTCACACTAGTGTTACTTCTCATTTCATTTCATTTATATATTGTTAATTTTGTGTTGTGTCATATACTTATCATTTGTTATTCATTTATTCAGTTGTTACATATTTAGCTCAAATAAATCTTCATTTATCGCCAAGTCGTTGTCTGTGTATATATCTTTTGGACAGGAGCTGAGATCACTGTATAGAGAATTCATAACCTGGATATTGAGATTGATTCATTATTGATAAGTGTGCTGACAAATTAATAAGTGACTTAAGGAGTTATTATTTTGATTAGTCACTTCCCTCATTAGGAGGGTGGTGCCCCAAAATTTGTTACGAGTGCAAATATTCTCAAAGAGGTATTTCCTCTACACATACATCTGGCTGATGTCGGCCCGATGTATCAAGTTTAGATCGTTAAGACGTAGCAGGGAGAGCATTTGCTCATTGCCAATACGTTGCCAAGACGTCGGCCTTTAATCGAAAATGACCACCACACGATGTTCAAACGATCAATAAAAAGCTGCGCTCAGTGGGCGCTCCTTCTATATTAATATTCATATCATATTCATATTCAGTCTCTGCACTAATCCAGACCGTTTGCAACACAAATCATATTCACATAGACTCATTAAATAGGCTTTCAACAGAGCTACACCCACACTATCTCTCTCTCTCTCTCTCTCTCTCCTACATAATTGGTGCCTTCATGTGACACATAATTTATGTTCCCTACATTTCCAACTTCATTCAGTCAGAGGACAGACATACAGTTATTACCATAAGTTACAGTTATATAACAGTATATAATAACAATAATAATAGAAACATGACTACTTTATATTATATGTATATATTAATATATAATAGTATATGTATGTAATAATAACAATCATATGTGTATAACAATAGCAGAAGTATGACTGACACAGTAGCAATAACTAGCATTAGGCAGGACCATGGCAGCAGCACAACCACCACCCATGTGAAGCTGCCAGACAAGAAAGCACGAGAGCTCTGGGGAAGAAGTTAGTAAAATGCATTATTGGGACATGAATGTTTGCAAATGGAGAGAGAGAGATGAAGAGAGAAGGTCAGTGTAACAGTGTGGCAGTCTAGGCCTACGTATATCAGCCTAACCAGGAGCTGATCCAAGGCAAGCCTGAGGCAACCCTAACTATAAGCTTTATCAGAGAGTAAAGTCTTAAGTCTACTCTTAAATGTGGAGACGGTGTCTGCCTCCCAGATTGAAACAGGAAGATGATTCCACAGAAGAGGAGCCTGATAGCTGAAGGCTATGGCTACCTTTCTACTTTTGGAGACTTTAGGTGCCACAAGTAACCCTTCATTCTCAGAGCGCAGTGATCTGGTGGGATAATGGAATACTATGAGCTCTCTAAACTATGATGGAGTCTGACCATTTAGAGCTTTGTAGGTGAGGAGAAGGATTTTACAGGGAGCCAGTGCAGAGAAGCTAAAACAGGAGTAATATGATCTCTTTTCTTAGTTACTGTCAGTACACGTGCCGTTGCATTCTGGATCAGCTGGAGAGTCTTTAAAAACTTGTTGGCGCAACCTGATAATAAGGAATTGCAGTAATCCAGCCTAGAGGTAACAAAGGCATGGACCACTTTTTCTGCATCTTTCTGAGACAGGATATGCCTGATTTTTGCAATTTTACACAGGTGAAAGAACACAGTCCTTGAAGTTTGTTTTATATGAGAGTTAAAAGACAAATGTTGATCACATATTACTCAGAGGTTCCTTATGGTGGTGCTAGAGGCAAGAGCAATGGAATCTAGAGAAAAAGTATCTTAAGATAATGAGTTTTAGATCATTTCTTTTTATTGATTTTTCAGTTAAAAACTAAAACAAAACACAGATATATAAATATACATACAGAACAGGTACATCAGACAGGGTCATCTACAGCAAAACACAATGACAGTTTTTGTAAAAAAAAA
>NC_065510.1:44576864-44613253 GCF_006386435.1 Epinephelus moara
AAAAAAAAAAAGAAAAAAAAAAAAGGGGCTGGCAGAAATCAGGCTGAAGGATAGGATCTAGGGGCTTTAAGGCACCCACAGTTCTCCATTAAAGTCCACAGTGACACAAAATACCCTCCTCCGTACAGTCCACAAGGTTGACCGGTAAAAAACATAGTAAATAGAAATGAAATAAATATGTATTTATACGGAGAGAGAAAAGCTCACGACCCAGAGCAAAATTTCAGTGTCCCAGTGCAGCAAAATAAAGTAAAAAATACAGATTTCCACGCAGAGTATTCATTCAGTGGTAAGATCACCTCTTATCTATGTAGTCCCTCCACTTCTTCCAATATTGGTCACCTTTTTCAGTATTGTGTCTCAGGGAAAATGTTAACCTTTCCATGTTGTGAATTTCTTCAACTATTCCTATCCAGTCTGAAATTGTCGGGCAGTCCTTGCTCAGCCAATTCCTGGTTATTGCCTTTTTGCTACTTGCCAATAATAGCTGTAATAGGTATCTGTCTTGTTTATTTATTTCAGTTGGTATGTTTCCTAAGTATATAACACTGAAACTGAGATCAGGCTGCAAAATGATTATTGATTTGATTGCTGCTATAACGTCTTCCCAATAAGATGAAATAATGGGACATTCCTAAGATAATGAGTTTTGGAGGTGTTTGGGGCCAAGTATAATAACTTCAGTTTTGTCTGAATTTAACAACATCACACCATTATTTGCAGGTCATCCAGGGGTTATTTTTTTTGTCCTGGCTTGATCAATAGATATCTTTGGGTATCATCTGCATAACACTAAAGGTTTGTGGAGGGATTTCTAATACTGTTGCCTAAGGGAAACATATAGAAGGTGGATAGAATCAGTCAAAACATAAAATCGATCTGATAAGTAGGACTTAGGCCACATTAGTGCAGTCCCTTTAAGGCCAATTCAATGTTCCAGTCTGTAAAACCTGACTGTAAATCCTCAGATAAACTATTATTATGGAGAAAGTCAAACAGCTGATTAACAGCTACTTTCTCATAAGCTTTAGACTTGTGTAAGTAGCCTAGTTAGGATGGGGTCAAAGAGAAGTTGATGGTTTAGATGAAGAAATCGTTGAGGTTAGTTTGTGAAGGTCAATGGGAGAGAAGCAATCCAAACATACATCAGGTCTTAGAGATGTAGCTAAGGGTCCTGTGTTTGAAGGCAGAGTGGCACTGTTTGAGGGCAGGAGGTGATGAATTTTGTCTCTGATAGTTAGAATGTGTCATTAAAGAAACTCATAAAGTCCTTAATACTGACGGCTGAAGGAATACAAGGCTCAATGGAGCTGTGACTCTGTCAGCCTGGCTAAAGTGCTGAAAAGAAACCAGGGATTGTTCTCATTATCTTCTATTAATGTTGAGTAATAGGTTGCTCTGGCATTGTGGAGGGCCTGTTAACATGCTTATGTTTATATACTACATTACATTATATACTGGTAGCTCTATACAACTGTCTGTATAAAGGTTTCACTTAAAAAGATGAAGTGGAAGGGTCTTATTGTGAAAGTAACAGGAAATGTCGATGTTGTGATGCCTGCAGTGAGTTGTTAGCATGGCCGTTGCCAATTAAGAAGCTGTTGAATCACCTTAGAAAATTGTTTTCTTGACGACTAACAGGCCTTCCTACACATTTTAAGACTGTCTTGCCAGACTAATTGAGATTCTTCCAGATGGTTAAACACCAGTTCCTTTCAAAATTTCATGATATTTGTTTTAACTTGTGGGTTTGTGAGTTAAACCACATAGCTAACTTTCTTTGTTTCATTATCTTCTTTTTAAGAGATGAAACAGAGTCAAGTATCAGTAAGCATGAAAGACTATCAACAAGATATTCAGTTTAGGAGAGACTAAAGTTAGTGTGAGAGATCTCTGTCGCATTGAGACCTGTGTTAATTTTGACACCTATTTTAGATTTAGTCTTAGTCTTGAGACAAAAATGTTTATTAGTTTAGTTTATAGTTTATCACATTTTTGTCATTTTCACACACACACACACACACACACACACACACAGCACAGAGCACAGACCCCATGCTGTGCCTTAAATGGCAGCAGGGTGCTGAGCTACTGTTTGCCTTGCCTATTGTTTGTTTGGCTTCATGCATACTGTGCAGTATTAGAACATAGTGACCAAGGCTCCAAAGGGGGTCTGCTAACAAACAGACTGCACTGCGAAAACATGGGCTCTCTATGGGGTACATGCAGTATTCAGATGGTATACATGCAGAATATATGCTTGCATAGGTGTGCAGACAAGATGAAAGCGTGCTTGGTGCCAACAAGTTGCCCATTACACATATTAGTATGTTATATCAGTTTTGACACTGCAACACATTCTCACTCTGACCTCGTCGCATACTGACATGCTTGGTCTTGGACTTTCTACGTCCACATATGATGTACAAGGTACCCTGGGTACGTTGGTTGTTGACGTTCTGGGTCACTTTGTCAACTTTGTCAACACTTCCATTTTCACAGGAAATTTAACATTTACATACAGTCTCTTTCAAAATAAAGGCACTACATCAATACAACACCGCAAAATGAAGTTTTTTTCCCCTTGAACAACAAACACACATGGTTAGGTTTAGGAAACAAAAACACATGGTTAGGTTTAGGCAACAAAAGCAAGTGGTTAGGTTTAGGAAAAAAAGAACAGGGTTTGACTTAAGAATCTTACGGGATGCAAATACAGCTCTCTTGGGTGAAAGTCAGTGTTTGCTGGACCCACCCACCCCACTTCATTCACAACTTTAACTTTTGTCCTTGTCCCGCTGCGTTTCCCCCGGATGCCGCTAGGCACTGTTAAACTATATTGGCAACTGGCCGCATATCATGCCCATGTCAAAGGATGCCTTTTTAGTTGGTTTTCCCAAGCGCCAGATTTCGACAACTTTGGAGTGAGACCGGGCTCGATAGTGATGGTGCTCCAGTGTAACTGTTTTTGCTGGCTAATGAAACAGCCTGGCGCAGACTATTTACTGGAGTTTACCTGCCTTTCAATGTCCAATAGTCCACCTCTAACATTTTCGTCATGTCTAATCTCTTCAACAAATATGAAACATAAATTTTGTCTTAGATTTTATTGACAAGATCTATTTTTAGCCTGTCATCATCTTGTTTTCATTATGGAAAAAAAGTCGAGGAAAAATTTTCATCATAGTTTGCATCAATGAAATTAACACTAATTAAGACATGGCCTATTATGTTTTCAATATTGATGCCATATGTCAGAACAAGATCAAGGCTGTGGTTAAAACAGTGAGTGGGTTTTTGTTCAATCTGACTGAAGCCAGTCTAATAATGAGATAGTACTGATGCTGTCATTATCGACATCCACATGAATATTAAATTAACCTACAATGATAACTTTATCTGATTTAGGGACTAAACTTAATAAAAAACTCTCAGAATTCAGATAAAAATTCAGAATACAGACTAGGAGTGTGGCACACTATAACAAATAGGATTGGCTGTAAAGTTTTCAAAGTTGGGTGTTAAAGACTAGGGACAAGGCTTTCAAAGAAATTACAATTTAGTTTAGGTTTAGGGTTGATTAATAAGCTAAAGTCAAAAATGGCTGAAACTCTCCCTCCTCAGCAACTGCCTTAAGGAATGTATTATTATGACTGGGAGGAGTGGATGCATTTTGACCAACATGTTCATCACAACACAAACAGGTTTCAGTAAGACAAAATAAATTAATATGATTATCTGATATTAAATCGTTTACTAACAAAGCTTTAGATGCTTTAGTCCACATTTAACTCTAGGTTAGGGTTAGGGTTTTCTTGTTCTTTAGGAGAGGAAATGTTCATGTCCAACTCCTCTTTGTAAGGCTTTTTAGCCTGTATAGTAACTGTGTCAGAGCTGGAAGCAATCAAAAATGAGAGGTAGAGGAGGAAAGAGACACACGTGAAAAATGACTTTTTTTATTTGATGGTGTTTTGTTCTTCTTCTCCACATTTATCTGTCTGCATGCTCATGCAAGGCAGCTGCAACAGTGAATGGATTTTTAAACACAGGAAAAAATCAACTAACCCTTTAGCAATGATGAGTAAGACAACAACAATTGGAGGGTGAGATGTGTAAACCAAAAGAAAACAAAGGGAATCTGGGAAAGTGTTTATCTACAGACTACAAGTCTGGGTCTGAAAGAGGGAAAGGCTGTAAATGAATGTGCAACAAGCACAATCACCGTAATTCAGAATAATCAAGCGACTATAAGTCATCTGCAGTAAGAACTGATCAGAACTAAGTCTACAGTGTTACCGACTGGCTCAAGGCCGGCAACAAAAGGGAGGTCACACACAGATATATCAATCAAAAGTTAATTTATTTAACTCAAACAAATAAGCACAGTAACTAACTGATGGCTTGTGTAAGTAGGCAGGGTATCAGTCATGTTTGGTGTGTGTGGATGAGTGAACGGTGAAGGACAGGCCAACTTACGAGAGAATTGCCGCCTGACTAGCCGTGGCTTCCCTCCCACGTCACTGTTTACGTCACACGCTGACCTACACGTTTTGTTACTCGCTCACGCACCCCATTGCTGCACTCCCCGATTTTTCTTTTATACTGCAAATTTGCACAATTCCTATCAAAAAAGGGCATGTGTGACCAAAAGGGAGGTCCTTTTAGCCCTCTGCAGGCCCCACCCAAAAGGGCAAGTACCAGCAGGCACTACCTCCCAGCTCCGCCTACCAGCCGACACCCAGTAACTGCAAGAGAGAGAGAGCACAGTCAGACATGGGTAGGGAGACTGAACAAGGTCGTCACAACAGGTATAAGACGCTCTGAAGTGGCTGAGAAGACAAAAACATACAATGTCATTTTCGCCTCACCTAACCCTCTCAATTTGCTCAGACTTGCACTGGACCCTCTTATTTTTATAGCTGGACTCAAAAAGTGAATACCATCAATAACTTGTGTCAGAGCAAGAGCTTCACGTCTCACCCTTTTGACAAGAATCCTTCCTTTGGCAAATTAGTGGCAGAGACAGCTAAATAAATTAGATTCATGTGGAACATCCCACCGCGCCTCTGCTTGCTGCTGCTCTCTCTAAGCTGAAGAGAAAAACAGAAAAAGTAAGACATTCCTTCCCTGTCCTCTGTTCTTAATCATCTTCCATTTTTTCCACCACTGGACTGTGAGGTTGAACAGCTTAAGTGCATTGTGCTTCCCAATTGAACTGCCTGTTCTCAACTGTTGTGTCCTTTGTGACCCCTGAAATCTGCATGGGAATAATTCAACAAGATGCTGGTACTTTTTAAAGCTTGTTGTGAACATTCCATTTTACCATATTCCAAAGATCAAATACATTTGATTATAGTCAACACCGTAATGTAAACACATGAGCCCCCCGCCCCCAGCCGCTAACACCAAGTGGGCCCCTTCCCTGCAGCTCTGAGCAGGTGAATTTTTACATCTTTAATAGTAAGGATACTTATCATTTCAAATGCACAATGAAATTTAACAGACCACTTTAGAACACTCGCCATGGGTTGTTGTATTGAGTAACTGCTGGAGCTTTATAACTTTACAAATAATACAATGTCGCAACCGCTGTCAAGCTGTTACAGGCACACCGGGCTCTTCCTCACCTGATGCTGAAGCTGTTGGAGGCACACTGGGCTCTTGTTCATGTGATACTGAAGCTGTCGGAGGCAAACCAGGCTCTTCCTCACCCGATGCTGATGCTGTGGGAGGCACACTGGGCTCTCCCTCACCTGATGCCGATGCTGTGGGAGGCACACTGGGCTCTCCCTCACCTGATGCCGATGCTGTGGGAAGCACACTGGGCTCTATCTCACCTGATGCCGATGCTGTGAGAGGCACACTGGGCTCTCCCTCACCTGATGCCGATGCTGTGGGAGGCACACTGGGCTCTCCCTCACCTGACACTGAATCTGTCGAAGGCACACTGGACACTCCCTCACCTGACACTGAAGCTGGTGGAGGCACACCAGGCTCTCCATCACCTGACGCTGAAGCTGCAGGGTTCACAGTTGTCTCCATCTGATGGTAACACCACTGGGGTTTCTGCCTCATCTGCAATGTATTATCTCTGTTGATCACTTTCTTTACAATCAGGTAGGCTTGTTTCATCCTCATCAATCTTCCTGTTACGCCAAAATCTTCCTGACTGGCTCTGACATACATAAAAAAGAAATCTCTGGACCAGCAAAGATTTTTTTTTTTAACTATTAATTTTACTTTACACCAAAATGACTCTGAATATGAATCATATCATATCATGTTTTTAAAATTCTTATCATAATAGTTGTTGACAGGCGGGGCCCGGTCTGCTTAGACTGGCCCCCTGCGTGTTGGGGTTTGCAAGGGTATACTTTATGGGCCAGGCTGTGGTCTGAAAAATGTGCAAGCTAGCAGAGAAACATAAAGTAACCGTTATGTTCCTGGAACCATTTTGAGTTGAAATGTGCTTCGTGACACATTGTCCTGCAGGACATCTCTATCTGATAATGACTAGCTATAATTTGCCCATGTAGCTTCATTTTTATGTACTGTATGATCGTAAGAGAACCCAGAATGATGCGCTAACACTGTGGTCCATTCTATTGACAGTCAATGCTTTGTCACAGATTGTCTTTGTGCTTTGGGGCAGTTTGGGTGTACACAGTCAGGTGGCTTCTGGATTGCATCTCTCTTCTTTGCTCATCAAGCTGTGACCTACTGTGTCTGCACTACCATGAGACAAGGACAGCTTTACTTCATTTAACCATCTTTACATATTTAACCAAAGTCACCACCAAGCTTAATGCTTTGGTGCTACTCATGGGCCCTAGGATGCATGTCCTCAGTATCAAAGTCCTATATTTTATGCAGCCACCAACCAGCCAAACTGCCCCTGATGCTTGTGTGCAGTAAAAAAAAAAAAAAAAATACTGCACTTCTTATTCAAAAATCACTGCCACTTAATATAGTCCAGGCAGCAATTATGTTTCCCTCAAACATGTTTTTTTTCAACAGAAGATTATAAAGACATAATTTCAAAGGGACAGGTTTGGAGATCTATAGGTGAATTTGTTTGGCATCAGAAGGATGCAGGCGCTACACTGGACTGTTGTCGTGAAAGATGGAAGTTAAAGCTGTAGATTTCCTACAACAATCCATAGAAACAAGAGGCAGAGGATTTAGGTATCAAGAAGTTTCAAAAATAATAACAATAAATATGGCACACATTTTTCGACATTTTCTTCTGGAAGGCTTTCATGTTGTTACACTCAACTGTAAACACAAAAAGTGTCTAAAGAATGGAAAACAGAGCTAAAGAGACTTTTGCTTTTGCTGCTTTTCCAGCTTACTTTCTCACCTCCACATGGCTGGCCAGTCATTGTGTATAGTGGTAGTGTGTGTGTGTGTGTGTGTGTGTGTGTGTGTGTGTGTGTGTGTGTGAGGGTAATTGAGGACTAAGCACAAACTGCATAAAAATGATGGACCTAGCCACAGTGATGACACTCATTGGTTTGTGGACTTCCGTTTTACAACCCAATCATCAGTATAAATGATAAAGGTTGGCTTTGTGCGTTTCTGCAAACCACAGATACGTTACATAGGTGTGGTATTGTGTAACAGATATGTAACAACTTTATGTTTCTTTAGGTTTCAGCAATGCTGTGGTTAATGTGTGGTTTGGGGTTAGGCAAAAAAAACACTTGGTTATGGTCAGTGTTGGGCAAGTTACTCTCAAAATGTAATATATTACATATTACTAGTTACCATAATTTGAAAGTAATAAAATACTTCACAATATTACTCTTTGCGTAGAGTAATAAGTTACTTATTACACAACTTTTGAATTACTTTGACCAAAATGAGCTCAGAAGAACTAATGTTTTAAATTTTAAATGGATGAGGGTCATGTTATTTCACAGCAGATAATCAAGGCACAGAAGCTCCAGTTTATTACAGTTTATTCAAATCCAGTGCTGCGCAGGTCTGAGCCATTCATGCATTCACATACAGTGGTTACCACTTTGTATTAAAATCCCCTGCTTATATTAATAATAGTGTGATGATATAGAACCATTAAATAGCCTAGACCTGTTTTAAATAAACTGATAGCCTTGGACAGAGGGAAGGTCAGGCAGAGGATCAAAGTCTGATACTTATGACATTGATAAATATTTGTGGGCCTCTGATATGAAACAGTAATCAGTAACCATCGACTTTCACCCGGGAGGCGGGTGTTCGCTTTCTGTAAGATTGTAAAGCCAAATCCTGTTCTTTTGTCCTTAACCAACCACGTGCTTTTCTTGCCTAAACGCGTGTTGGCTAAACGTAATCACATGCGTATGTTGTTGAATGAAAAAAACAACGATTTACAGTGTTGTACCAATGCAGTGCCTTTATTTTGAAAGAGACTGTATGCAAACTGTACATTTCCTGTGAAAACAGAAGTGTATTTTGAAAACAAACGATGTGTTTAACAAGCTGAAGTTGACAGAGTGTCCAAGAACATCAACAACCAACGCACCCAGGGTACCTTGCACGTCATATGTCAACGTGGAAAGTCCAAGACCAAATGTCGATAGGTGACAGGGTCAGGGATAGAATGTGTGGATTCCCAGTGTGCTGGTCAACTACAGCAGCACCAGATAATATACATAATAAGGGGATGTTGGCATTACTCTGCTGTTGTAGGGGATGTAAATGAAAAAGAAGCTAACGGACATTTGACTGCATCATCCTGATGTATCAATAACTGGGACAAGAAAAAAACACAATGGAGCCCATCTCCTTATCCCCACTGCTTTAAAGCAGCCTTCAGGTCATCACCCTTTTAAACTAAGCACAAAAAGTAAATTATTATTATTATTATTTCTTTGTTGTAACAATGCTTCTTGGCAAAAAAAATCTTATACTGTTGGAAAGCCTGTTTATTTCCATTTTAAATGGTGCCACATTTGTGAGGAACATGCATCTGTGGGATGAGCAGCAGAGCTGAGTATGTGGGTTGCGCCCATGAAAAATTTGCCAAATCTTCTTTGCCAATGCCAAACAGATTTTTTTTTGCTGTTGCTATTGACTCTTGTTTTGAGCTTCTGGTACCTCCAGGTGCTCACAATCAGGAGCTGACAATCAGGTGCTGACAATCAGGTGCCAATCAGGCAGCACCTGTGAGCATGGGCCCTGCTACAGTGGTCAGTTGGTGTCTGCTCCAAGAATCAGCATAGGGCCCGTGCAATAGGGCAACTTCAAGCTGGTGTTCCGCAAAACCAAGTTGCAGCATTATTTGAAGTGAGCCCTAGTACCATCTGCAAGCTGGAGGCCAAGTTCCATATAACAGGGGATGTCATAGATAGGCCGCGAAGTGGGCATTCCAAGAATACAGCACCCCAAGAAGACCGTTTCCTCATCCTGTCAGCACTTAGGAACTGTAGGCAGTCTTCTACAGATTTGCAGTCAAGGTTTGCAGGACAATATGGCCAAAGGCTCTCTGCCCAGACAATCCAGAACAGACTGCACGCAGCCAATCTCCAGTCTCATAGGACTGCCATGAGGCCTGCCATGACTGCCCTTCACCATCAGGCCTGTTTGCACTGATGTCGGCAACACGTGCACTGGAACTTGAAAATGTGGAGGAACATTATGTTCAGTGATGAGTCAAGATTCTTGCTACGACAGTTGGATGGCAGGGTCAAAGTGTGGAGAAGACACGGAGAACACTTTGCTGATTGCTGCACAGATAGAGTAACATCTTTTGGTGGAGACAGTGTGATGGTACGGCATCTCCCTCACTGGAAAAATGAGGCTTGTCATCATTGGAGGCAATCTCAATGCAGAGAGATATTGACATGAAATTCTGCAACCAGTGGCAATCCCATATCTCCACAGTCTGGGACCAAACACGACGACAACGCTCGCCCCCACAGAGCGGGGTTTATCAGAGACTACCTCCAGAATTTGGGAGTGGAGAGGATGGAATGGCCCGCCAGTAGTCCTGACCTCTTGTGGGATCAGCTTGGGTGTGCTGTTCATGCCAGAGTGACCAACACAACCACGCTGGCTGTCTTGCGACAAATGCTGGTTGAAGAATGGGATGCCATCCCACAGCAGTGTGTGACCAGGCTGGTAACCAGCATGAGGAGGAGGTGCCAGGCAGTTGTGGCTGTGTATGGTTCTTCCACATGCTACTGAGGCTCCTGTTTGTTAAATGAATAAATTGTTAAATAGCCAATATGTCTTGTTTCTTCAGACTCCAGTCATCCAATCCACCAAACAACACCAAATAAGAGTCAACAGCAAACAAAGCTGTTTGGCATTGGCAGAGAAGATTTGACAAATTATTCAGGTGCAACCCACATACTCAGCTTTACTGCTCATCCCACAAATGCATGTCCCTTACAAATGTGGGACCATTTAAAAGGGAAATAAACAGGCTTTCCAACGGTATAAGACTTATAGCCAAGAAGCATTGTTACAACAAAGAAATAATCTACCAAACAAAAATGTCCTTACGTTTTGTGCTTAGTTTAGTATAACTGTTTTAGCAGCCTTTAATGCCTTTATGAATTTCCCATAAGCCTTACACAATGGCGATTTCAACGTCACGGCTTGCCAGAACAGGCAAGTTCATGGGAGTCAAGGGGGCACAGCTGGTTCAGACATGCTTGTCATAACAGCATAACAGACAGGACCAAATAGTGTAGGTCTGTCCAAGAACTACTGCATATCTACAAGCTGGCTACTGTGCGTACGACTATGGCAGTGATATCACACACTGTAGGTACGACAGTTAATTTTGTTGACTCCTGTAGATATGGCTTTTATAGCATTACCTCTTAAAAGTTCTTGGATCACTTGTAATGATGGTCTGACGATCCATTCTAGGGGACACAGAGGTAAAGTCACACCTCCCCTTATATGACAAAACCATACATTTCACTTTGATGGCAGGTTTTGAATAATAAAAAACAGCAGGCTTTTCCCGCCCTGTACTTTCCTATAATAATGAGTTTTGCTTTCACGCCAGGTACCATTTAGGTTGAAGTCAGGAAATATTTCAAATGGTAGATGAATCACTGTGTAGTGCAAAAGTTCCAGTGCAGATTAAGAGAGATGGAAAGGAAATGAAATGAAAGGAAAGGAGAGACAGAGGGAAACAGAGACAGAACAGGGGGATTCTCAGATGCAGGTGTATTTATAGCTGGAAAGGGAGAGTCTCACACACACACACACACACACATACACACACACACACACTGGAGGCTATCATAGTCCTGCTGTTAAATAATGCAACTGCTTTGAGATCTAAGGGACTCCTATTATATTAAGCCTGCATGTCTCTCTGTTTGTGTGTGTGTGTGTGTGTGTGTGTGTGTGTGTGTGTACGTGCATATGTCACTGAAAGACACAAATCCTCTTTCTCCCTCTGTTACAGTATAACCGTCCTTGAACTTTGTTAACAGTCCTGTGTGTGTGTGTGTGTGTGTGTGTGTGTGTGCGTGCGTGGGTGTGTGTGTGCTGCTTCATGTGTTTCTGACAGAATTAATCATATCCCAGTTTATGACTCCATCATCTCTCTGTTTTGCATTTGTAAATGTGTGTGTTTGCAATCGTGTGTAATTATCCTTGCCCCGTTATGTGCCTCTCCTGGATGTGTTTATATCAGAAGTGTTTTTGAAGTGTTCTGCCACCAAACTTGTGAGGCCTCTTGTGCCCAATTAGGCAGCTTGTTTGAGCTGCTGCCGTCACATGGTTCCCTCTCTTGGCATCTCTCTTCCCCTTCATCACTCCATCCTGCCGTCCCTTCATCTGTCCACCCTGCAGTCTGAGAGTAAGCAAGTGTAACCTTTCCTCAGTCTACTCGGGTTCTATCAGGTCCTGTCTATTCATTAGGTTCGGGTAAGGAGATTGGCGGTAGCACTGAGCATTAAAGCAACTGATTTCCAACTCACACAACACTTAGAACTCACACAACTTAGAACGTTCAGTTTCCACACATTGAGCATTTTTTCCACATTAAATGAAATTAAATTCACAGTATGAACTGAAAATTACCTGACCGGTACCGGTGTATTAAGAAAATAAAGACAAAAAAAATAAAAAAGTAAAAAAATGTTTCTTTCCCTTTTAATGTGTTAAATTGTCCTTTTTATTCCCGGTTTTCCGTTGTTTACTCAGTTTATTTATTGTCTTCCAGGGTCCTCCAATGAGAAAACAGGGTTTTTTTTCCTTTATCAATCAGTTTTCTTAGCAAAAATGTAAAAAAATAGAGAAAATGAATAAAAAAAAAAATAAATACTGAGATCTCAGAAAATAAAGTGCAAATAAAAGGGTGTCACTCCTCAGGACTGAGCCTGTCCTACCACACTGGTATCCACACGGTGATCCCGTTGAACCAAGAGCCTCCATGCAGCATGGCGGTGATGCAGGTCGCAGTTGAACCAAGAGCCTCCATGCAGCATGGCGGTGATGCGGGTTGCAGTTGAACCAAGAGCCTCTCCACGGCAGTGGCGGTAGTGTGGAATCACAATTGAACCGAAGAACTCGTCCCTCACAAAAGACCAGCCTGCATAATATGCAGCGGAATTATTTATCAACTTAACGACTCTCTGTTAGTTTTTTTTCCCCAGTGTCCATTAAACAATATAGCTCCATTGAACGAAATAAATAACAGGAACCACGAACATATGCAGCAACACATCATTTTAGCATCATAAGCTACAGCAACGGCTGTGGAGCCGTGCTCGGCCTTACTGCTAGGCCGCAACTGAGCTAACGCTCGTTAACTGCTCGTTAACTCGCTACCCGTTCATCACGGTAATGTGCATTAATAGCATATCATCACATCATCACGAAAAAACATATCTCAGTATCATTAAACATTTGTTAGCTATTCTGACTGGGTTTTTTTCCTATATACCAAAGCAGGATGACACTGCTAACAGAGCTAACAGACCGCTAACTCACCAGAATAGTCCAGAAAGATCGGGAAACACTCGTCCGAATTGCTCCCGTGATCAGTCTCACTTCTACCAGGTGCTACCAGGTGAGTTTCGCTTCACACTCCGTTCCTAACGACAGTTCTATCACACTTCAACACAAAATATCATCACATTTAGTCACCAAACAGGACTCTTTGCTCTGCGGCTGCACAAGGTTTTTTCCTTTTTCCTCCTTCTTTTTTGTCCCTCCTTTCGCACACACGGAGAGCTGCAGGTAATGCGTTCAGGTAAGCTCAGAAATTTCACTACCTGGCGAGAAACAACTACGATGCATTCAAAAACATTCAAAGGGTTCTGGAAATCACAGTGCAATAAGTTTAACAGGGTTACACAAGGAAAAGAAATGAATGTCAGTCTTGCAGCGTCATAGTAAATGTATGTATTGGTGCCTCTGAAGATACGCCTCAGGTTACAGGCAGTGTGCCAACTGTTACATTTTAGACATGACGACGGCTGATCGCATGGAAATGCATATGTGCTGAGCTGAGCGCTCTGACTTTTCACTCGTTTCTCTCTGACATTTTAGAGAATGACAGGAGGACAAGAAGAGAGAGTGATGGAGACAAGAGAAGAGAGAGAGTGATGGAGACAAGGCAGTGAGGAGGAGGAGGAGGAGAAGGAGGGCGTGAGAGAGAGGAGTCAGATTTGCTGCTTACCTTCTTAACTAGTCAGTAGATCTGTCCCCAGGAGAAGTGATGAAACTGATAGCAGGTTGGTCTCTGCCACTCACACCTCACTCACACACACACACACACACACACACACACACACACACACACACACACACACACACATATGTGTGTACTTCAGTCTTTGTGAGGACCTCACTAACATTCCAAGCCCCTTACACTAACCTTAACCAAGTGCACAGTAGGGATGCGTGCGATTAGATGTTTAAATGATTAAACAGTTGAAATTTATTTATTTGGATAAGCCCCTTGAGATGCATCATCTCGTTTTAGAGGGGGTCCAAACATATAACACATCATACAAACATGTATTCGACACACAAAACAAGACAAAGACAAAAACAAAAAACAAAACAAGACACTACAGTTATTGTCATGCCGAAAATAACGTCATTACAACATAAGGAGGCCAAATTGGCTAGTATTAGAACAGCAGCAAAAGATAAATGCAATTAGTTAATAAGCAGAGATGGGGCATGCACGATGACAGTTTCATTGATAACAGGAGCAGACTGACTCAAAGTAAGAAGACAGGGCAGTCTTAAAAATACCAAATGATGAAATAAATCTAATATTAACAGGTAGGTTATTCCAATCCGCAGGAGCTTTAAACATAAAAGCTCTTCTGCCAATTGATTTTTTAGCACAGGAGACAGAAAAATAGAGTTGGGCAGTGTGTCTGAAGTGATAATTCGATGTGTAGGGAACAAGAAACTGTTTTAAATAGGGGGGATAGTTAAAGTAAATACATTTAAATATGAATTGAAACCAGTGTATCTGTCTTCTTACATTTAAAGATGGCCATTTCAGTCTATTATACATTGTGCAGTGATGAGTCAAAAACGGGCAACCAAGAACAAATCTGCAGAGTCTATTGTAGGCTGTGGTAAGTGCAGAAAGGACAGATTTATGGGCATTTTGATAAACAACATCGCAATAGTCCATGATTGGGAGAATAAGTTGGGTGGCAAGGTTCTTACGAACAGTAAATGTAAAACAATTTCGAGAACAATATAAAATGCTGATTCCAAAGTTTACTTTTTGTAATACATGATTTATATGAGGTTTGAATGAGAGTTCAGGATCTAGCCACACACCTAGATATTTGAAACTGCCAACTTTATACAGTAGTGTGCCGTCATTACAGTTAATTATACAGGAGCTAGCACAGGATTTCAGTTTTTGCCTGGTACCAAAAATCATGAAGTATTTTTTTTTCATGAAGTAAGATTTTGTTTTGTTGAGCACAAGCTTATTACATGATAACCATTCTTGTACCAAATTAAAATCAGATTGAAGAGAAGCTTGAATTTGTGATACATCAGGCTGGGATGAATATATGACGGTGTCATCGGCATAAAGTTGAACACGGCAGTTAGTCAGAGTGGATGGTAAATCATTTACAGAGTTGATCCCTGAGGGACACCCCTTTGTTGGATCACGAAATCGGAATGCTTTCCATTTATGGCAACACACTGTTTCCTGTTATGAAGGTAAGAGCTAAGCCACTGAACTGCATTTAGAGATAGACCAATACTGTGAAGTTTGTCTAACAGCAAATAACAATCAACTAAATCCAAAGCTTTAGTTAAATCAATGAATATAGCACCAGTGAGTTCACCATTATCTGCAGCAGAGAAAACATCATTTGTGAACTTTAGTAAAGCTGTTGTTGTTGAGTGATTAGACCTAAAGCCGGACTGGAATGGTGATAAGATGTTATTAATAGTGAGATAATGGTAAAGTTGACTATAAATTAACTTTTCAAATACTTTGGCGATGGCACAAATAATAGAAATTGGTCTGTAATTATTGGTATCAAGTATATCCCCTCCTTTATGGAGTGGGGTGATACGTGCACATTTCCAGATAGTTGGTAACTCACAGGTGGACAATGAAAGATTAAATAAGTCAGCAAGTGGATACATAATAACGTGGGAGGCTAGCTTGATAAACCTGTTCTCAATACCATCAAGTCCTGCAGAGCTGTTCACTTTTAACTCATTAATGGCATTCTGCACTTCTGTTGGAGTAATTTTCCTAAATGAAAAAGAACTGTGACAGGGTGAACTATTGCTAAAGGTGCAAGTAGTCAAATAGGGTTCAGGTATTAGTGCAGAGCAGACAGTTGAAAAATGCTGATTGAATGTTTGGGCAATAGATAGTGAGTCATGTATTGTAGTATCAGCAGCTCTTATTTTGTTAATAGTATGTTTATCAGATGTATTGATAACGGTTTTAATTTTATTCCAGAATTGCTTAGAGTTCTTAAAGTCTGAGGTGATAGATGCTTTATAGTAATTGGATTTTGCATTATGGGTTTTTGTTTTGCATATGTTACGTAATTGCCTGTATACTTCCCAATCAGCACTATCTTGTGTTCGGTGAAAAGTTGCCCAAGCTTTATCCCTTTGCCTGAAGAGGGTAATAAGTTCAGAATTAATCCAAGGGAGATGTTTACCCTTAACTTTAACAGTTCTCCAGGGTGCATGTTTGTTCACAATTTCACTAAATTCTTTATACAGAAAATCCCATGCATGTTGAACAGAAGGTATAAGCTGGTATCTGTCCCAGTTAATGTTAACTGAGTTTAATTAATTTAGGAGGCAATTTAATTAATTTGATTTTCCACACACAGTAAATAATTGAATAATCACTAAAACAATCAGACATGATACCAGCCTTTAAGAATCTATCAGGATGTGACACAAGAATCCAGTCAAGCAAAGACTGATTTTTAGGAGTGACTCGAGTTGGTTCCTTGATCAGTTGAGTAAGGTTTATACTACTACAGGGTATATGCAGGAATCCTGAGGTTAATTTCAATACCTTTTTAAGACTTTTTAAGACCTTCCAAAAAAACTTTAAGACCTCATCGCCACTTCAAGCTGTCGTTAGCAGCAATGCATCTTTAACTTACTAAACAGCTGTAGTTTGCAATTAAATCTATGGAGCACAAACATACAACAGAACTCAGATAAGATGAGAAGGAATAAAGCTTGAAAGAATAAATCAAACCAAAGACAGGTTTATTAAAATACACCTTAGGTCATAACAAGTAACACAGCTCTACAGCTCAACATCAACTATTCAAGACCAACTTCCTGAAAACAACAACCTTATGGCTAGCCCCTTGCATGTGGGATTAAGGGCTGACCCAAAAAATTCGAAGCTTTGTTCGATGGCACGGGATTTGATTGTGAAAAAAAAAAAAAAAAATGAATATTCAGCCTTCAGCCAGACAGCTAAATTCTTTCAACAATGTGACTCAAAATAATGATAAAATCGATTTTATTGATGTAAAATAATATGCTGATGGTGACATTTTCCAAAGGTCCGCTGCGCTCTGAGTCTGGTGTCAGTAACACATGCTGCTCTGAGTCGCGCATCTGTCTGCTTGCGCTGCAGTGCGCACCAAGGGTTTTAATTTTTAGTGTTAAAAATCAAAAGTTAAACACTACTTATCAGCAACCAGAAGTGTTTTTTTCATTTGTGAATATTTTTTATTAATTCTAGGGTTGCAAGAAACTACCTTTTCACCATAATTTTTAAGTTATTAACTTTTTGGACTTTTCTTTCCGCTCATCTTTTTCAAATGACTTGTCCAACCAGTTTTTATTAAAATCACCGAGTAGGATTCACTGTTGCTGGAGATGGAGTTAAAAGTAGAGACCATGCAGTTAAAGGACTCTGCCGGAGAGGAGGGTGGCCTATACTACCAATGGTTAAACATTTGTTTGCATGAAAAGTTATCTTAATAAATATACATTCAAAAAACAGAGGCTCAACAGCAGGAACCACTAGCTCAGTCACAAGATCAGAGGCGACGTATATGGCCACACCTCCGCCTCTGGAGCATCTATCAGATCTATATAATACATAATTTGCAATATTTAGTTCATTGTCAGTTATTCTACTATTGAGCCAGGTTCCAGAGAGTGTAATGATGTTGGGTTTATGTATGACAACCCAGGAACGAAGAAAGTCTATCTTAGGCAAAAGACTCCTTATATTCAAATGAATTATTTTTAATCCCTTGAATTCATCCATTCTGGTAGTAAAAACTAAAAATGGTGCAGTTATTGTTCAAACATCGATGAAATACGAGGTTGTAATGATTGCAAGATTCATTTTTTACTGTAGACCAGACAGACAAGACACACAAACACACAAAAAAATGAAAAATAAATGAACAAAAAATATCCATCAAGAAGGCCCAGCAACCCCAGACACCAAGTTCCAGAGCATTTCTGCGAGTAAACCTAACTGTGTTAGTGCAGTCCATCAGTTAAACTCAAAGCTCAGTCCACTGAAAAGAGAATGAAAGAAGAAAGCGTAACTCCAAAAAGTTAAAAAAAATAAATAAATAAAATAAATCTGCATCACCATCAATCAGTACATCCAAAAACAATAATCGCCGCTAGGGGCTAATAAAGCAGTAGTCGTCTCCAGACTCTATCGTATCAGGAAGGAAAAGGAAATGACGTATTCTGAACTGCAAAATGTAAACAAACAACAGAAAGAGACCGGTAGGAAGCTACCTGGTGTGTCCAAACAACTGGAAAACAAGCAGACGAGCTTTCCACACACGTTCACTCATGCTGCGGCCATCTTGATTGAAACGTCCGCCCCCTCGCTAGTCGGCACCAGAAATATTAGTCGTTTAAACCAATTAGTGTTTTATTCATGTACAAGCCGGCTTAACTGTCACGTAGCTGCCCGCCAGTAGTGGGTGCTACAAAGCCATCAGACAGCGGCCCCTCTCCCAGCTTTAATGCTCGAGTAGACTGGAGTTTTAAAACAGCAACAGCAGTGGGAAACTGGAGAGATGTCCTCTCGCAAAAACAGCTCGGTTTGGCAGTACTTTGATCTAGAAAAGGAAAACAGTGTAGGCTGTTTCAGAAAATAAACTGGCATGTAATCACTCAACTGGAGCAATGCGCAACCACATTCAACTGAAGCATTTGGATTTTAACCTGCACGAAACGATGGCTGCTGCTGCAAGCGTTCTCGCCACACTCAGACCAATTTGACATTGTTCCGGAGAAGCTGTGATCCCACCCAGTCTGAGAGGATAACACAGCACATTACAACAATGTTCAAGTTCACATACATACTGCACCTCGCAAAGTGTCCCGTACTCGTACGGTGTTTAAAATCCAACATGGTTATTTTCCATGTTATTTCGTACTGGCTGAGTGTTTCTTTGCTCTATCTTTTGAAATCAATTTATTTAATGATTGAATATTCCAAGTAGTCTTTGAATTTCTTGTTTTTGATTACCACAGATCATTATTTCCATTTTTCCTTTCATACTTTATTAAAAAAATAGTTTTTGTATTACCACATCAAGTTTACACACACAGGTCAAAAATGACCCATTCATCCAAGTGTGATTCAAAATTAAATGACTAAATTATATAATGATCATTTGTTTCAAATAATTACCTTAGCAGTGAGTGGGGCCAAACACTATTACATTTAATATTTGAAACATGTTTATTTGTCATTTTGTCACACTTAAACATACCTCTGACAGCAGACAACACGGCTATTGAACAATACTGTATCTGTAGTGTAACTACTGTTAACTGGTCAAATGTGACCAAAACAACAAAATAAAATACAACTGATCACATCACATCACAAGAGCACAAATTGCCATCTCAATTTTTACATCCCTCACAAATGACCACAACATGTTTGCACTCCTTGCACACAGGCCTGGTGCACTGGGAACACCAGCTGTTGACTTTGCTGTCTTTGGAAACTGGGCAGATCGCGCACCTCTTTCTCTTCCTTTGGCCCTCCTGTCTGATGTCCTCCTGTGGCTGGGTGGTGGCTGTGTTTTGTTTTTTTAACCCACATCTTCCCATTGCCTCAATAATATGCTTTTGGAGTTTGGGCGTGCCCTCCATGCTCCTCTTCATATGTGGCATGACAAGCTCTTTGCCCAGCTCCTAGATGAATAGCCGATGTGCATTGTTCACACCACCA
This sequence comes from Epinephelus moara, assembly GCF_006386435.1. Classification (NCBI taxonomy): domain Eukaryota; kingdom Metazoa; phylum Chordata; class Actinopteri; order Perciformes; family Serranidae; genus Epinephelus; species Epinephelus moara. The sequence continues at coordinate 44,596,549 of NC_065510.1, forward strand.
ATCAGGGTGCTGTGCAGTGAAGTTGGTGTAGGCATTGAGGGTGGCAACATCCAGCATATTGTAGGCCTACCAGAGCACCACGGGCCACCTCCGTGTTCTCAGCTTACATGAGTAGGTGCCGACCATCTGATCCAATGTGTCCACTCCTCCTTTTGTTTTGTTGTAGTACTGGATCACTTCTGGTTTCTTTTTCTGACTGCTGTCATCCACTGCTTTGTCATCATGCATGGTGCTCAGGAGGATAACTGCCTTTCCCTTCTTCTGCACATAGCTCACCATGGTCATGTTGCCATTGAATCCGAATTCTGAGCTATGAATCTCCCATGATTTGAATGACTTCATGATAGGTGGTATGTCCGACTTGAGGAGCTTTTTGTATGCACATACATAATTATGCAAACATGTTTTTAACGCACAGCACACCTCAGCAAAAATGACTTCCCACATGCATGACCCTAATCATCACAACTAAATGCCTAACCTTAACCTCTGAGTCGAATCTGAACCTTAAAACTAAATCTTAACCCTCAAAACCAGCCTTCAAAGAAGTGAGGTCATCTCACACTCACTCACACACACACACACACACACTGACAAGCCACCTGCTCTCATGTAAATGGCACTTCATGTTCTCATTGACCTGTTATAAATTCAGATGGTTTGTTTTTGTGTGTCTTGGTGTGTGTTGAGGGAAAAAAAACAGTGTACAACTCTGCTGATTTTGCTGCTGAGATGAACAACTGAACAAGAATTTTGTCTCGTGTGTGTGTGTGTGTGTGTGTGTGTGTGTGTGTGTGTGTGTGTGTGTGTGTGTGTGTGTTTCAACCACAGAACTGTCTTAAATGCTAATTGACACTGCTATGTGCGGCAGAATGAGAATGAGTTATGCAAAGATATTTCTGTAATTAAAGGTGTTTGAGGTTTTTTTTGCCTGGATTCATTCTCTCAGGTACATAACATTTACATCCTTCACATAGATTCAGACACACACAACATTGATTGCACAGCAGGTTGCATGAAAGTTTTTCTGACATGGAATGGGAGAGATAGAGAGACAGAGGTGTGTGTGTGTGTGTGTGTGTGTGTGTGCTGAGTTTTCTGCCAAACAGATGTTCATCAGCATTTCAGAGTGTTCCTGTGAAGCCATTAGACTACATTACCAAGAACACACTAATTATGTAGGTGTATGGGGAACTGAAGGGAAGCACGCACACACACAAATACACGCACGCAGGAATGCACGCAGGCAAGCACACACACTAACGTGGATACATTTGAAAGGCATCTTTGTCTGTGTTTGGCCCTTCCATTCACACTTAGCTGTTGTTCTTCTCCCCAAATCAGAGCCTTTCTGAAACACTACAAAGTCCATGAATCTGAAACCTCACTCTCTTCATGGTCATTAAGGGAAAATGGAGCTTTTCAAAAATGTCAATGTCACAGACACAGTGGGGTACAGAAGAGAATCCAGCTCTGTGTCACCGCCAATTCTCGCTGATCTATCATTTTGAATGCCAATAAAGACAATCACATGATACAGCTGTTGTCGATTACATATCATTTATGCTGTAAGACAGCCTTGTAGCATATTAGAGTGGCTGGTTTTCCTCCTTTGTTTAGATGCATTGCTGCCAACGGGGTTTAATGCTGCAAATGCAGTACTCAAAATTTTACTTTACTTTTCAAATAAATTTACTTTAATGGTTTCTCTTCACACAGTTCTCTTTTCACACAAATACCACATACAAAACACAGTTTACCAATAAAACATGTTGCTGCTGTGTTGCCTCATGAAAATGTGAAAATATTGTGTGCAGTGGCACATTTCTTTTGACTCCAAAATCAAAATGCAATCACCAGTAAAGGTAAACACCAATTTAGTTACCTGAAATATGAATAAAAAGAAGGGACTGAAAGTAAAAGGGGAATATCTATGGAGGTGCAAACAGCTGCACACCTTGTTACAACGTCATTTTGGAAGTAAGCATCAACTATCTTGCTCAAACAACATGTTCAACATTTCTTAACCCTTTAAACTCTACAATAGAAATGGTCTGCTAGTGCCTAAGTTTGCAATGGGATGTCTTTAAATGCTTCACATACTACTCTCTTCCATTGGCCACTGTGCTTAGTGTTACATTGTCATTGTCAGTTTTAATTAAAAGGTGAAGCTTTTTTTTTTGGAAAATGAAAACTTGACATGGCTTTTATAGTTATTGTGATTTCCTTTTCTTTTCTTTTTTTGTCAGCCAGCAAATACTGCTCATAAGTCTTAATAATTGTGTTATGGTTTCATACAATTACTCATAACCTTTTACAGTCCTGTCACTTCAGTTCACCTCACATGTGGCAGGCCTTGGGTATAATAGTTTATAAAAGATTCAAATTTCAAAGAAGTCATCAACCATCTATATGTGTTTAAAATAGCTGCAAGAATTCAAGAAGCAAGAATTCTTTTTTAATTTTAGCCTTTAATTGACAGGACAGTTAAGCTTTAAAAGGGGAGAGACACAGAGGGAATGACATGTAGCAAGGTGCCACAGGCCGGAGTCAAACCCGGACCGCTGCGGGAAAAGCTTTATATATGAGATGCTTGCTCTAACCACTAAGCCACCAATAACGTCTTCACATCAATTTTGTCGGCTAAAGTTCACATGCGGTCTTGTCAAACTGTTAGGTAAAAGTTGATAATCCCCGAGATAAGCTCTCATTGTTTTCCTTTTGTGCAACAAGTAATTTCATTCAGTTGGCTACAAAATCAAATGATGACATGACTTACTATACACATGTGATAAGGCACTCCTGTCTTGTTTGTCCACCCTCTTCTTGCTGCGGTCAAATCACCTGTATCTTACCCGGATACAGCAATGCTATTTTCTGATTGGCTGATAGGTAGCTGTATTTTATTTTTTGATTGGCTGGTGGGTAGCTGTGTCTTATTTTTATTGGCTGGAATGTGGCAAGCTCTTGTTGAGCTCTCCGGTAGCCACAGCGTCTTGCAACACGTTGCACTGCAATTATAGCGATGTAACTTGGTGGACGTTATCATTATAATTTTTTTATGTGTGAGAAATACCAGGTGTGGCGGGTGAGAGTGTGAAAAGGTTAAAATGCGTGTTTCACACTCTCAAAGTATGAGACTTGAGAGCCCTGTATTCACAGCGTGGCTTCATGCTACTGGAGCGGTCACTTCTCCAACTTCTGCTTGTTTGCAGCGCTAGCCAGCATGAGCCCTCCTGCTTGTCCCACCACGATCTTTCCATCCTGGTGTCGCTAACCACCACCACACCAGGCTGACCGCAACTTGCTGTGCAGGATCACAAGGCTAACAGACCAGTAGCCCCTTGGAAGACCCTCTTCTCCTCTCCGCACTGTTAGCGTGCCGCCGCTGCTATGCTGTGGATTACCCCATGGATGGTCTTGGGGTGCACATCGCTTCTCATTTCCTGGATACCTGGCTTCCGGGTACAAGCTAACGCTAGCCTTGTACTAGCATTCACCGACTGGACCATGCCGCCGCTGTACTCCGCCACAGAACTTTGACTCTACAACAACCGCCAGCACCCGGACTGCATGGACAGTTTCACAGAAGTTGGAATACAACACCGAAGTGGTCCTCCACACAGAGGCTCTGGCTGTGTGTTTTCATATAACTTCACGTCCCCAAACTCCATTCCATCTCTATGGTCCTGGCGCACCCCAACTTCCTCATTACGTGATCACAACAAACAACAACATGTGAATCTGTCCAATCTCCGTCCCCTTCCTCAGTCCTCACAACCTATCACAAAGCAACGTCACCTGAAACTGGCCTTGCTTAACCCTATGGGCACGAACGATGCATAGTGCATCCAAATTCACACCTGTTCTTCTCTATGGATTTTCTCCGCAACTGTTCGTCATAGCGAGAAGCCACGCATATCACGTGAAACAGCGGAATTGTAGCTTTCCGAGAAGACCAATCACTTGTCGGTAATCCAATGTTTTCACAGCGAAAAAAAATGATAAATTTACACTAAAATTATGTATAACAGAGCTTTCATACAGCTTTGCACACACATTACCCTTGGATGGATTACTCGCGAATGCAGGCTCGCACAGAAATGCCACACATATCACATGAAAGCGCAGGAGCAGAGCTTTCCAGTGATGCCACACACATCATTGTGCTGTCATCCCATCATGCTATAAACCCAGATCAATTGTCTACAAAATAAAAACCTGACGAATTTCTTTACAATTCATTATACAGATCTTGTTATCAGTCACTTCATATAGTGAGGAATATCGTATCTTACCACGTCTTAGGCTTGTGTGTGTTTCTCCCTGTCTATCCACATTTGTAGTCCGGCTTTCAAGATGCAAATACCTCCATATTGTCCAGTTGACACTCCATCAAACTTTGTATGACAAGACAAGCGAACTTCACCTTTGCACACCCAGAGAACTGTAGCCTAATTATGCATGCTGACAGGGCAGTAGTCACCATATACATTGAGGGGGGACACGTGCCCCCCCACCAATGCCCAAAATGTCCTCCCAGTATATAACTGAAACTGAAAACAACAACAAACGAATGAATTCATCACTGATTACAACCTAGATTTCCGCTGTCTCACCGAAACCTGGCACAAACCCCTGGACTATAAATTTCTCACTCAATCAGACCACCCCCACAGAATACACATATATTGATCAACCTCGCCTTGAGGGGTGGGGCAGTGGTGTTGTCGCTGTTTACAGAAAGGACATTAAAGTAACCACCATCCCTATTCCTGCCGCCCATTCATTTGAACACATCTCCTTCAAACTCTCTGACCCTTCTCCTTTAGTAACAGCCATTATCTACTGCCCCCCAAAGCAAAACCCCTTTCTATCTTACTTCTCAGATTTTCTGACCCAGCTATGTACTATCTCACCTTCCATCCTCTTCCTCTGTGATTTTAATTTTCACATTGACAACATTAACTGTAAATCTGCCATAGATTTCCTGGAACTGCTGCAATCCCTCAACTTCAGACAACATGTCAACTTCCCCACTCACAGCCGCGGTCACCTCTCCAGCCGCAACCTCCATATCTCTGACCACTTGGCAGTCACCTTGGACACTGACATCCCTATTCCTACCCCAAAAGTAAAACGGAAAATATATTTTAGAAATCTGACATCCATTACCCCCTCAGCCTTCTCAGCTTCTCTTGCCCGTGTATCTGCCTCCCCTCCCCCACTGTCTGATAATCCCTCCGATCTTGTCAACTGCTATAATGACACACTCTCCTCCTGTCTCAACCAACTAGCTCCTCTCCAAACTAAAGCGGTCTCATTCACACACTCAGCCCCCTGGTATACTCCTGAGCTCGAAAGACTCTCGGAAAATCGGATTAACAGTACATCTCCAAGCCTATACAGACTATCTTCAACAATACAAAAGTGCTCTCACCACAGCCCGGTCCACCTACTACTCACAGCTCATAAACTCTGGCTCCACCAATCCCAAGGCCCTCTTCTCCACCATAAACAAATTTCTCAAACCCTGCGACAACGCCTCCACATCCTTCACAGTTGACAAGTGTAACTCTCAAACACTCAAACTGGCTGCTGTCACCCCCATCCTCAAAAAACCTGGACTCAATGCCGATGGCATGAATAACTTTTGATCCATCTCATATCTCCCCTTTCTGTCTAAAATACTGGAACGTGCTGTTGCCTCCCAACTAGAAGCCCACCTCTCCTCCAACGACCCATTTGAACCATTTCAATCTGGCTTCCGCTCACAGCACAGCGCAGAAACCGCCCTCCTCAAAGTCACCAATGATCTCCTCTCCTCAGACTCTGGCCACCTCTCCATTTTCATCCCTCTTGACCTCACAGCAGCTTTTGACACAATCTACCACTCAATTCTCATTTACCGCCTCCAATTTTCCCTCAGCATCACCAGTACTGCCCTCTCCTGGTTAAGCTCATACCTTACAAACCGTCAACTGTTCATCAGTATTAACAATTGCACTTCCTCCCTTGCTCCTCTGTCCCAAGGCGTCCCCCAGGGTTCGGTGCTTGGTCCCCTCCTATTCATCCTCTACATGCTTCCCCTTGGCAACATCATTTGCAGCCATGGTCTCCACTTCCACTGCTACACTGATGACATCCAGCTCTACATCCCCACTACATCCATCACCACTGAAACTCAATCCACTCTGACCACCTGCCTCAACGACATCAAGTCCTGGATGTAAGCAAACTTCCTAAAACTGAACTGTAAAAAATCAGACATGATCATCATCGGTCCCAAATCCCTCACCAAAACCTCTCACAACTTCTGCCTCACCATTGACAATTCAACTCTGTATTTGTCACAACACATCGGCAACCTCGGAGTCATTTTCGACAATAACCTCTCTTTCGGAAAACACGTCAATCACATCACCACTACTGCCTTCTTCCATCTAAAAAACATAGCTCGACTCTGCCCATCACTCTCCCCCTCTGCTGCTAAAACTCTCATCCATGCCTTCATCACATCCAGAATTGACTACTGCAACAGCATTCTCTACAAAACACCATCCAAACTAACTCGATTAGGTTCATTTTGTCTACTCAGTTAAATAGTATAGAGGTTTTTCTTTTTTCAGACAAAGCGATTAGGAGATGTTGCTTTACCTTGACATGTTTCGACTGTCAACTTAAGTCTTAAGTCAAAAGTGTCATCTGATGTGCGTCGTGACGTTTTTTTATCAGCTGGTGTTTCCTTGAAGGCGTGACTGGCCTGGCAATCCAACAGATCTGCCAGGCCGTTCATGCCCCCTGCCGCCCGATGGTCTCTGGAGGAGAGAGTCCCAGGTGTGCGACAGCATGAAAGCCCCCTCATCCCAGTTGATGGTGTCCCTGGCCCGCTTCCTGATCTCTATGGCCTCCTTGATCCAACGTTTGAATGTGTTGCTTTCTGACCCGATGACCTTTGCGTTGTCCCAGTCCATGACGTGATTGTTTCTCTTGCAGTGATCTAATATGGCTGATTTTAAGTTTTCCTGTTCTGCTTTTTCTTTTTGAGATCTTGTGAGTCGTCCTACTGTTTTCTTTTTACATTCTTTTTTATGTTCAGTTTTTCTTGTATTAAAGCTTCTCCCTTTTTCTCCTATGTATGTTTTTTCGCATGTCTTGCAAGGTATTTCAAAGATTATGTTGCATTTTTTGTCTAGGGCTATTCTGTCTTTTGGATGAACTAGCAGTTGTTGAGTTTTGTGTGTGGTTTGACAGCTGTGTATACTCTGTGTTTTTCATTGTCCTTTGTATGCGTTCAGTTATCCCTTGGATGTATAGTATGGTCACTGTGTCTTTGTTGCTGTTGTGTAAAATGAGCATTAACTGCAAAATGTGATTAAATATTAATCAGCAGGTACTCATCCACATATTTCAATTAGGTATGGAATATATGCTTGAATTAATGCACTCATTCACGCATCTAGCCATGTATTGAATGTATATCACTGTGATTAAATGTTTTTAAAAAATAGAGTAAGATTAGGCCCGAACATTTTGGAAGGAGAAGTTAGATGCACCTGTTTCACTGTTATGTAATACACCATTATGTAAGGGGTCATGTCCGGGCCAGCCTATACACCAGTATGCACGGAGGGATAAGGAATGATGTTGGAACATGCCTGGGTAATACACCATTAGGTTCTGGTCCAAGTGGGAAGGATAAAGAAAAAAAGGTGGAGGTTCACTGGAATCTCCATGAGCATAAAAGGCAGAGCACAGAGAGTGAGTCTTCAGTCTGGTTCCGGAGCCTGACTCATGAGTTGTATGTGTTGTTGCTTGTGAACACATTAAACTCGCTTGCACCTGATTCCAAGTGTCTCCACTGACTTCCTGAGTACTGCTTTTTGATTCCAAGATACATTTTTGGGGAAAAGATGAGTTCAAATAAAGGTGTTAAGGGCGAAGTCTGGAGTCATCTGGCCCAGCTTCAGACATCGATTTTTACCTCTTCACTGTCTTCATTTTTTTGTGTGGGTTTTGTTTTGTTTTCTTTTTGTTTGTTTCCTTTGTTTTTTACTTGCTGTTTGGATATTGGCAGTGCATGAGTGCATGTTGTATGTGTTTTTCCTCCTCCTGTCTGTCCTCTTCTTCGGTGATGATGCTGGCCCATTCATAAAGTGTTCTGACTACAGATAGTTTGTGTGCTGTGGGATGTTCAGATGTCCAGGGAAGGTATTGATCCGTGTGTGTAAGATTTTTATGCTGCCGTTGTCTTTGTGGTGTATTTTCATGTCCAGAAAGTTTATGGTTCTGTTTGTTTCCTCTTCGTGTGTGAATTTGATGTTTCCAGCGCTGTCCATGGTGTTCAGGTGATCCACGAGTTGTTGTGTGTGTCCAAATTTTGATCTTTTCCAGGATGTCGTCGACATAAATTTTCCAGAGGGTGGGTTTGCATTGTGTGGATGCTGTATTTATGGCTTTTGTTTCCAGATCTTCCATGAAAAAACTGCTCATCATTGCTGATATTGGATCTCCCATTGCAAAACCTTCTTTTTGTCTGTAAATTTTGTCTCTGAATTGGAAGTAGGTGGATTTGGCAACGAATTGTAGGAGTCAGGATGTGTCTTCAACTGTAAGGTTTGTGTGTTTCTTGAATGTCCTGTCATTCCTGAGGCATTCCTGTGCGATGTGTAGTGTGATGTCAACAGGTGTTTTTGTGAAACACTGTTGAGTTCTTGTGCCAGTAAGGTCCTCTGTCCGGAACAAGTGTACAGAACACAGTTATCTGTCTTTAAAACTGGCTAAAGTTATTTTATTTATAATTTGCTGTGTAACCCAGGACTCAGATTCTCCTTTCAAACACTCAATCAATCAATCAATCAATTTTATTTATAAAGCCCAATATCACAAATCACAATTTGCCTCACAGGGCTTTACAGCATACGACATCCCTCTGTCCTTATGACCCTCGCAGCGGATAAGGAAAAACTCCCCAAAAAAACCCCTTTAACGGGGAAAAAAAACGGTAGAAACCTCAGGAAGAGCAACTGAGGAGGGATCCCTCTTCCAGGACGGACAGACGTGCAATAGATGTCGTACAGAACAGATCAGCATAATACTGTTGTCATTTTAGTCTGGAGGTACAAAGCTTTGTGAATGTTGAATTTATTACACATTATGTCCATCTCTTATACTGCATAAACCTTGTTTTAAGTTGTCATGCATGAGTATAAACATTTATTAAGAGTTGATAAAGCCTTATAAGTGCATTAGAATGTTATATGAATGTGCTTACAATGCATTATAGATATGATCTTCATAGAAAGTGCTATCACAACAGCCTTTGGCAGCTTACATCTATGACTGATCAATTACCTCTGCAGCTGGGATTTGGCCCAGCTGCAGAGAATGTTCACATTAATTGACTAAAAAATATATGCATTTTAACATCAGTTTGGACCACTCTAGCTAGTAGCTACTTTATAGTACATCAGTTTGGACCACTCTAGCTAGTAGCTACTTTATAGTAGGCTGTACATAATCCTATACAGTAAGGTAATAGTTTTTCTATGGCAGGCTACTTTGTACTAGTAGGTTTAGTACAACAATAATTCTGCGTTCCGCCGATACATCAGATAACTTCCTGCGTGTCGTTTCAAAATAAAAGCTGTCCGGTGTGTTAATATGTTTACCATACCATTTGGGGCTGCTTCCATTTTTTTTTTCTCTTTGAAATTTTTACCGAGGTCCAGACCTCAGTGACCTCATAGCTGGCTACGGCCATGATTGTGGGGACTATTTTGCTTCACGGTGACTATTTTGTCATTAAGTACATTTTGCTGATAATGCTTACATAATTACTTTTACTAAAGCATGACTTTGAATGCAGGACCTTTAACTGTAATGGAGTATTTTCACAGTATAGTATTATTAGTACGTTTACTGCAGTAAAGGATCAAAATACTTCCTCCACCACTGCCTTTTTGTTGAGTACTTGCGGGAAATGCTCCAGCTGTCAGACTCCTCTCACCCCCATATCTGGGAAGTACTGCTTCTCTGTAAATTTACTATAAGAATAAATATAATATAAACTTCTGCCATGCTGATCTGCTTCAGCAATGTGCCACCACATACTTGCAGACTGTCTTTGCAGTAAGCATACAATTTTCCTCCATGGTACCAGCAGTGTCGCTCATAATGAAGTGTAGCCGCAAGCTAGATAGAGCAAGCGAAAGCATGTGTCAATCAAAGAATTGTGATACAATTATTGATGGTCATACGTTGCATTCCGCCATTACGCGTGCAGAGTCGATGCAAAACTAAACGTGGTCAACATATTTATGTGTTGTAGTGATGACAGTTTGCATAGCATATGCCTTAAAAAAAATTACAAATCATATGGACATGAAAAAACAGTATACAAACAAGAATTAGCTGAAAGCACACAGGGTTAGGGTCAGGTTAGGGGACTAAAAAGTAATACACCAAAAGGTGTTCTACTTAGCACAGGCAACAGGCAATTAGTCATATATTTAGTCCTCCATTCAAGGTGTCAATATATGTATATATATATATTTATATATATATATATAAAACTCTTATAGCAAAAATCATAATAGATTTATTTGTGTGCTGCGCATGTCTTACCCATTCATGCATTCAAATACAGTGGTCACCACTTTGTAATAAAATCCCCTGCTTATATTAATAATAGTGTGATGATAAAGAACCATTAAATAGCCAAAGCCTTTTAAATAAATGAATATCCTTGGACACAGTGAGGGTCAGCAGAGGATTGGAGTCTGATAATTATGAGATATGGATCAATACTTATGGGCATATGATATGAAACACAATAAACAAATGTTAGCAGAGGTTAGCACAACGGATTGGCATGAGAGTAAGTTGCTATGACAAGCGCAAAATTGCAGCTGGAAGTCAAACCTGCTGGTTCCAAGTGTGCAAGCCAGCTACAGCAGCACCGGAGAGAAAGTTATGCATAAGAACAGGACTGTGTGTCGGTGTTGCTCTGCAGCTGTAGGGGATGTGAATGGAAACATGTCCAACATATAGCCTACTAACATCATCCAGATGTGTTGATCATCGAGACAGGGAATAAACAAACCAGCAGCCTTAGGATGCAAAAGCAGAACGGGATATGTTGTACGTTGTTATATTAATGGAAACACACTAAATATAATAACGCACAGTACAACATAACCCAGATGTGCTGATCACTGGCACCCCTCTATGATGTAGTCTGTAGTGACCATAGACTGTATGAATAAGGTAGTGACATTACAACACACAGCAACCTTTATTTTTTCTGGTGGCGCACTGAAGTGGAGCGATGTGGATCAGTGTGGATGAATGAAAAATAAAAACAATATACAGTTTATTTCAGGTGGTAAAAACTGTAAATGTAATAATTCCTGAAATTCGGTTGGTAACACATTATATTACTTTGTTACTGCTAAAATGAAATCTATTACTGTGACCCATTACTTCTGTAATGCAATACCCCCAACACTGTCTGTAGAGTTTATATCACAATTCATGAACATACCTACATATTCTCAGAATGATTTAGTTGAACTATTCACCCGAGACAATAGTTCAATAGATCAATAATATTATTTTGAGAATACGTAGTGAATTGTCACTAAAGATATACATCCACAGATAATGCCAAACAGTTGAATTGTTGAATCTCAACTAATAAACAGTTAAATGTTCCAAATACTCTACAAACTATCTCTAGGTGGACTATACAGATAGTGTTACTTCAGCCTCTCCCTCTTTGTCTCCCTCGCTTCTCTGCAAACCCTCCTTACCTATTCCCGTGTCTCCTCTTAACTTCTCATCCCTCCCTCCCTCCCTCCCCCTTTCCAGCTCCTCTGCCCTCTTCCTTTTCTCCTCTTTCCCTCTTCACCCAGCATACACACACACACACTGCACTGACCTCCTCCTTTCCTGCTTTTTCTTCTCTCCTACCTCGCCCAGCATCTGTCTAATTCAGTGGTTGGGCCTGTGGTTAGCAGCAGTATGGTTTTTATGATCACCCTCTGAGTACACAGTGACCTTGGACATTATTCACACACAATGGATGGAGCTGTCCAAGCCGGGGAGCACTGCAACTGCTGTGGGCCATTGAGAGTGTGTGCCTCTCTGTGTGCGTGTGTGTATGTGAGAGAGAGAGAGGCAGCGAGAGAGAGTGGGAGGGAGGCAGTAAGAGTGAGTGTTCCTTTTTAAAATGTGAGCAAAAGAGAGAGAGAATATGAATTAGAAGGAGCATTGTTCCATTTGTGATGGGCTAAAGAATGTAAAAGTGTGTTTGTGAAGAAGGTATCTGCTCCTTGAAAAACATGTAAAACTGCAGTACATATCTCAGTAAAATAATAAACCAATCCAGTTTTAGTTCTTGTTTTTTCAAAAATATCACAATAACAGTACACAGACAGAAAGGTTAGCCCTCTGTGCGCTGTATGGCCAAAAGTATGTGGACAACCTGCTCTCTGGCTGTGAAGTCAGTGTGACCATCTGCATATGATGGAGAGCTTATTTTAAAACTGCATGTGGTTTAAAATTACATTATTCTATTGGTGATATAAAATTTAGTTTCCAATCCATCCAGACAGAGAACTACTTGCTTTCTGATGAGTTAATGCAAAGGCAATAAAACAAAAAATAGAAAATGTAAATTTGTGTTTCTGAGAACTGACATGGTCATAAAGAACACAGAATGAGCAGATGTATCGGCTGTAGAAGAAAATAAACATTCATTCATTCATTCATACATCCATTCATTATCCAACACCGTGCATCCTGTTAAGGGTCACCGGGGGGGCTAAAGCCTATCTCATCTGACTCTACCCATCTTTCACTCCAACCAATGATAACTCCAAAGTCTATCTGTCCCATCAGGTTAAGAGTCTGGGTGTCATCCTTGACAGTACATTGTCCGTTGAGGCCCACATCAATAATGTCACTCGGTCTGTATACTTTCACCTACGAAACATTAACCACATTAATCACTTACACCTCACAGCGCAGCCATCCTCATTCATTCTTTGGTTGCGTCCCGTATTGATTATTGCAATTCTGTCCTCTTTGGTCTTCCTCTCAAGCGTCTTCAGGACAGGAGGTTGTTGGGTCGGTGCGAGGAGCAGTGAGAGCTGGCATTAGGGGAATGTCAATGGGACACCAGAGATCACTGTCTAGCCTCCTGGAGGTGTCGTGGGACCAACTAGATAAAACACTGGTGAAAGGTGGTTTACCACCTGATGACCCCAAAGACGTGTTAGTTATCACCGCTCACTGGTCTGCATAGTTAAGCCTTCCCATAATAGCTTATCATAGGGCTTAGGAGGTTCTTCACTGAGTGCTGATCCTTTCTCTAGAGCATTAATTTCTTGTGTTTATTTGAACTCAGAACTAGCCCAGCTAGTGACTGCTGTGAATAGGGCAGCTGACAACAAGGGAAAGACCATGTGACCGCTTGGAAAGACAGCTGACAGGAGAAAAAAGACCCCAAAGGTGCTGGCATGGGCTAGCAACCCATGGCAGCAGTGGTGAGGCCCAGTAGCCTTGCTACAACCAAAATTAGCTTCAGCCAACATAGGGAAAATACCCCAAGAGTCAGCGAGAGCAGGGGTGGAAAATGACTCACAGGTGGATTACACGGTAACAGGCACTGGAACGGACACGACTCTGCATTGGATCTGTGACTCAGATCCACCAGGGCTAGAATTAGCAGCACTCAGGGCAAGGTGAGCGCATCTGTAGAGGACAAAAGTAGCACAATCGAGAACGAGATGCTTCAGGTTTGTCTGTGCGGCTGGCAGAAAGTAACATCAATAAAAGGCTTCAGAACTTATCAGGGAAAGAAGAAGTGTGTGGCAAAGAAAGGGCAGTGTAGCTGCATTGATCAGTGCTTCCTAAGAAGTCAGTCGAGTCAGTTGGATGAAGTCCAGCAACAGGTAGAAAACCACAGTTCACAGGACATCAGTAACACTGTGACTGAGGAGGAGGAGGAGGAGGAGGAGGAGGTAGTAAGAGGGGATACAGGTGACACGGGATTAGTATTACCTGAGGTAATTTTCCGGGACCCTTTTACAGAAGGTAAAAGTCGTGGTAATCTTTACTGACATTGTGCGGTAATGATTACTGACAGGGCACATTCGGATGGGACTAAAATCTATGGTAATTATTACTTTACCCCACGTACCTATGTAAAACTAATCCCGTCCGAATAGGGCTTTAAAGGTTTGTTTATCCAGGAAAAGGGAGGGCAGCTTAAAGCAGCAATGCTAGCAGTTGAAGAATATTTGAGCAATACATATTCAGATTTAGAGAAGAATAGGATAGGAGGTTTCCCACCCGATATCCCTCCATTAGGAGGGATAGAACATGAGATGAATGTTAGGCCACCTAGGTGGAAGAAAGTTCAGGAGGTGGTCAGGCGTGCAAAGGCTTCTTCAGCCCCAGGGCCTAATGGAGTCCCCTACCGGGTTTATAAAAGTGCACCTGATATCCACACATTTTTGTGGAAACAGCTAAGAATAGTTTGGGAGAAACAAATTATCCCAAGAGCATGGAGTGGGCAGGGGGTGTCCTCATTCCCAGAGTGCGAATTATACAATGACAATTGGTGGGGGGGTCAACATTTTCTCCAGGGTGTAAAGGGAACCCAGTGCAGCGCAGGCACGTGCTTCAGTTAACAGAAGTCTTACAATCCTTACAGTATCTTGCTTGTTTAACGAAATGTCTGCAGTCTGTAGATGGTGATAAACCATATTTTACACCATTTAATAGCTCATGGGTTACATACATACAAACATCTTTTGCTGTAGCTGTTTTCTTACTTTGAAAATAGTCTAATAATAAAAATAAAGCAACATTCCACATTGTAGATCCTGTACTGGTCCCAATATTGGAATGAATGGATAAGATAGGACTCACTCTATAGGCTCAGAAGCCTGGGCTAGAGTGACTCATCTTTTCCATTAATTCAGAAGTGAGAAACATATGGATCCTGTAGAATAAGGATTTATTTTTCTATTACACTATTTTCAAGATAAGAAAACAGCTCACAAAGTTTGATTTTGGGGTGTTCTATGCCTTTAAGTAGTAGCAAGGTTAATGTTTCAGTTTTCAAAGTACCCTAATGCAAAGGTTCTATCAAATGTACTGTACTGTGGCCTTTGTTCTGTTGTAACTTTTATTTTATTTTAGCTTGTTTTTATTTTATTGTATCTTTATTTTTTATTTTTTTCTATTTTAACTTTTTAACTCTTTCTTCTATATTAATATTTTTATATTGCGTGTGTGTTGTTTCTACATTTTTACCAAATTGATACTGTATGTTGATATTTGTATGTAAAGCACAATGAGTCACCTTGTTTTTAAAATATACTATATAAATAAAGTTGCCTTGCCAAATCAATCTTACCTTAAAAAGTGCCCACAGAGATTTGGGTTGCTATGTCAAAACATAGCGTTATCTCTACAACTAGCTAATGTCCATTGTCTCACTGCTTGACTGAGCACCAGTGTAAGCTAACAGTCACATAATATATGACATCTTACATTGAAATGCCAAGCCATAGACACACATGAGCATTCATCTGTAGTCTAGACACCTGACACAATATAATTCTGAAACTCTGACAGCGATAAAGTAAGGTGTATTAAACTGGCTAGATAGCTACTTACATTAATTTACAGCATTGTGTAAATGCAGCGTGAAGTCTTTTTTTGTTTTGGATGCACCGACTCCACCCTCCTAAAAACTTGGATGTGAGCCAGTCAGTGCAATGCTTAGAGTGATGCAGGCAGACAAGACGTTTGCCTACATTAAATGGTATAGTCCACTTTAGGGGTGTCTGAAATTGTACTACAAGCTTCGTCCTGGCATGAATATGGAAAATACTGTATATTGTAAGTAATACAGTTGTACAGTAATTCATGATTACTGATAATCAATCAATAAATCAATCAATTTTATTTATAAAGCCCAATATCACAAATCACAATTTGCCTCACAGGGCTTTACAGCATACAACATCACTGTGTCCTTTGGACCCTCAAAGCGGATAAGGAAGAAATGCCCCAAAAAAACCCTTTAACGGGGGAAAAGAAATGGTAGAAACCTCAGGAAGAGCAACTGAGGAGGGATCCCTCTTCCAGGACGGACAGACGTGCAATAGATGTCGTACAGAACAGATCAACACAATAAATTAACAGTAATTCGTATGAGAGAATAAGACAGAGAGAGAGACAGAGACAGAGAGAGATGCAGGACAGATGGTAATGACAGTAGCTTACAACAACATTAATGAAAGTAATAATATTCTAATAATAATTATGGCTATTGTGGTAATACGTTGAAAGTATATATTAATATCTGATAGTATACATATGTGCTAATAATCATATGTGTATAATAACAGTAGAAGTATGACTAATGATAACAGCAGCAGCAGGAGGCATCTGGCAGGACCACGGCAGCAGCACAACCACATATGTCACACTATCCAGGCACTGCTGCAATATGAGTTAACCTGAGAGACAGTGGAGCACAAAGGCTCTGGAGAAGAAGCCGAGTTAGGGACATGCAGTATGGCTGAGTTAGCAAGATGCAGTAACAGGACATGAGTGTTCGCAAAAGGGAGAGAGAGAGAGAGAGAGAGAGAGAGAGAGAGAGAGAGAGAGAGAGAGAGAGAGA
>NC_065510.1:44613349-44615443 GCF_006386435.1 Epinephelus moara
GAGAGTTTTTAAAGACTTATTAGAGCTACCTGATAATACGGAGTTACAGTAATCCAGCCTTGAGGTAACAAAAGCGTGGACCAATTTTTCTGCATCTTTTCGGGTCAGGATAGGCCTAATTTTCGCAATATTACGCAGATGAAAAAACGCAGTCCGTGAGGTCTGTTTTAAATGGGAGTTAAAAGACAAATCTTGTTAAAATATTACTCCGAGGTTTCTTATGGTAGTGCTAGAGGCCAGAGCTATGCCATACAGAGAAACTATGTCATCTGATAAAGAGTCTCTGAGGTGTTTGGGGCCAAGAGCAATAACTTTAGATTTTGTCTGAATTTAACATCAGGAAATTGGTGCTCATCCAGGTTTTTATGTCTTTAAGGCAATTTTTGAAGTTTAGTTAATTGATTAGTTTCTTCTGGCTTCATCGATAAATACAACTGTGTATCATCCGCATAGCAATGGAAATTTACAGAGTGATTTATTATGATGTTACCTAAGGGAAGCATGTATAGAGTGAATAGGGTTGGTCCGAGCACAGAACCTTGTGGAACTCCAAACAAACTTTAGTACATAGAGATGATTCATCATGAACATGAACAAACTGAAAACGATCAGATAAATAAGATTTAAACCAGCTTAGTGCAGAACCTTTTAGGCCAATTAAATGTTCCAGTCTCTGTAGCAGAATTTGATGATCAATTGTGTCAAATGCCAGACTAAGATCTAATAAATCAAGTACAGAGACGAGTCCTTTGTCCGAAGCAATCAGAAGATCATTTGTAATTTTAACTAGTGCTGTCTCAGTGCTATGATGCACTCTAAATCCTGACTGAAATTCCTCAAATAAATTATTATTATGGAGAAAATCACACAGCTGGTCTGCGACTACTTTCTCAAGGATCTTTAGATATTGGAAGATTAGATATTGGTCTATTGGCTAATACATCTGGATCCAGGGTGGGCTTTTTTAGAAGAGGTTTAATTACAGCTACCTTATATTGGGTGCCGTTTGTAAAGTGGCTCATGCTGAAAATAACATCAACATTTTGCCACATTTAGCTTCAAACAATGTTTAAAAAAAGTGTTGTGAATTTTTTAATGTCACCTTTTACCACACTTACAGCATATTTGTTAACTTAGAAAAATATTAAATAGTTAAATCTAAATATTAAATGTGACACCTAAATGTTAAATGTTAAATCTAAATATTAAATCTAAATCTAAATCTAAATGTTAACTCTAAATATTAAATCTAAATCTAAATCTAAATCTAAATGCTAAATGCTAAATCTAAATGTTAAATGTTAAATCTAAATGTTCTGGGTGAAACTAAATATTTAGCTAATATGCAAATTCACACTGCCGGTCACCGGAAGTACCAAAATAAAAGCTTGAGATGGTCAGGCTGTGTTTATAGAATCAAATAAGGAATTAAAACCAACTTATCGGGGGAAATGGACACTTGAACATACATTAGCGTGATAATAACTACCTAAAATAACAAAAAAACATGTTTGGAGAAATTTTATTTGACGTATACTTTGAGTTGTTAGTGTCCCTTCGGAGGGAATCACCTTGCTGTTTACAAATACTTCCGTGTAGAAAACCAGCAGAGTTTAGCTACGTATCTCACATTTTTCACGTCACTATATCACCATTTAGACTAATCTGGTGTTTGTGAAGTCTATAAACACAATGATTGATGATGTCTTAGTTACAACATGATAGAGCTAACTGGAGTAGTTTCATGTCGTATCCGACAACGGGAGGCTTTTAACAGATGACGTCCTGATGTTAGCGTTGCTGCTGCTGTTAGCTGACCCTGTCAGCTGCGACCACTATGCTTTCTAGACATCGTGATTTCCCAAAACTGAATACATACCACACACAGCAACACAAAACTGCTTTGCTAGCTCAATCATGTTGTAACTAAGACATCCGCTGGAAAAAAAAATTTTTTTTCACGGACCGTTTAGAGTTAATGATTCATTACAGACACCGCTAACGGGGCTAACAGCTAACGGTTAGCCCAGCTAATCTACGATAACCATGTTATTATTTACAAAACGTGCACACAGAAATAGTAATGTTTGTTCA
>NC_065510.1:44615646-44624461 GCF_006386435.1 Epinephelus moara
AGTTAAATCTAAATATTAAATGTGGCACCTAAATGTTAAATGTTAAATCTAAATATTAAATCTAAATCTAAATCTAAATGTTAAATCTAAATGCTAAATCTAAATGCTAAATCTAAATCTAAATATTAAATATAAATCTAAATATTAAATCTAAATCTAAATGTTAAATCTAAATGCTAAATATAAATCTAAATCTAAATGTTAAATCTAAATGCTAAATATAAATGCTAAATCTAAATCTAAATATTAAATCTAAATCTAAATGTTAAATCTAAATGCTAAATATAAATCTAAATCTAAATGTTAAATCTAAATGCTAAATATAAATCTAAATCTAAATTTTAAATCTAAATCTAAATCTAAATGTTAAATCATCTCAAGCTTTTATTTTGGTACTTCCGGTGACCGGCAGTGTGAATTTGTATATTAGCTAAATATTTAGTTTCACCCAGAACATTTAGATTTAACATTTAACATTTAGATTTACCCAGAACATTTAGATTTAACATTTAACATTTAGATTTAGATTTAGCATTTAGATTGAACATTTAGATTTAATATTTAGATTTAGATTTAATATTTAGCATTTAGATTTAACATTTAACATTTAGGTGCCACATTTAATATTTAGATTTAACTATTTAATATATTTCTAAGTTAACAAATATTGCTGTGAATGTGGTAAAAGGTGACGTTAAAAAATTCACAAGACTTTTTTGAACATTGTTTGAAGCTAAATGTGGCAAAATGTTGATGTTATTTTCAGTGTGAGCACTTTACAAACGGCACCCCATAACCTTAAAGGACTGTGGTACATGGCCTGTTAATGAAAATATATTGATCATGTCTAATAAGTGAGTGTTAACTAAAGGTAAGACTTCCTTAAGTAGCCTAGTTGGGATGGGGTCTAAGAGACATGTTGATGATTTAGATGAAGAAATCACTGCGGTCAATTGTTGAGGAGAAATCGGGGAGAAGCTATCTTAATATATCATACGTAGTACAAAAAGTTTGTAAGTCCTGTGCACAGCAACTAAGTGCTTCTTCTAGGTGCCAGCTGGTGCAGGATAAATCACAGTCAAAAATTCAAGAAACTTCCAGCGCACACTAGAGCATAGGATTGACAGAAGGTTTATTATCAAAAGTTAAAAACAGAAGGGGCGAACAACGCGTTTCACATGTTGCTTCATCAGATTCGCTCTTGATTGTCATCAGGTGTGTGCTTAAATAGACAAGGTGAATGACAGCCCGACAATCAATCAATCTATGAGATACAAGTCCAGATTTACAAGCTCATATATTAAAGGGCAAGTACATACACATATCATAAATAGCATGAAAAAGATATCAAGAGTAATACAACTTCCATCATCTGACAAGTGTCAATTCTCATGATAGGAAACAATATAGATGAAAAAAGATATAATGTAGATAAAAAAAAAGAGTATAATAATTAAGACCCATTGCAATAATGAGATACAAATGCATAATCTAGATGTACTGTACCAACTCATTATTGTATAAAAAAGGAGAGTGTATACAGTATAACTAATCACAAAATATGAAAAGTAGAAATACATATAAAAAATGTATAGGAATGCATATCAAAAACAAATGGGCTAATATAAGAAATGTAAACCAAGGAGGAGATACTCCACAAATCTACTCAAGCTCATAAAATCATTACTGCTAAGGGCTAAAGGAATACAAGGCTCAATAGAGCTGTGACTCTCAGTCAGCCTGGCTACAGTGCTGATAAGAAAGATGAATGCAATCACCCCAATCTGTTACTTTTGTCTCTTTTAGGGGGGATGAAGTCGTAATTTGGGTGGCTAAGGTCCACGGACTCCTTCTCCTTAGGAATGAGCATAGTGCGAATTACAGGGGGGGTTGGGGGAGTGCCCTTAGCCAGTTCCGGATGATTTCTCTCTTGAATGTAGAGGGGAAGATTTTCTTTAGTGTAGTAGCGCAGAGAGCGCAGAGATTAGCTAGCTACTTAGAAAGGAATAACTTAATAGATACCATGGTGCAGAAGGCAGGGTGTACAATTTCTCCTGTGATAGGTTGGTTTTTGGCCTAGTAATGCCAGCACCCAGTTTTCCTCTTCAGGGACGCTCCACTCTCTGTCTCTGTCTAGCAGGCACACACCTGGAGATGATTGCCTCATTGTCTCCCTCATTGAGAGCTGATATACAGCGAGCACTCAAGCTCTCTCTTGATGCATTTTTTGTCTAGTGTGGCTAGGAAATATGTTGGTCTCCTGGAAGGTATGTTTTAAGTGACTTGGTTTTAACTCTGGTGAACATTTGTAAAGTGTTTTTATTAATCAGTTTTAGTGTTTCATACTACAGGCACTTTAAGCACCCGTTACAAGAACCTGTAGAGTGGATGACCTGTGTTCATGCTGGAGCTCACCACAGGGATGGCATTTTGTGCATCAAGTGATATCCTGAGGTAAAACATACTATTTATCAGTTCATGCAGTTTTGTATATGCGTGTATGTACATGTATATTGTTTGTGATAACATTGGTTTACATTGTACTGCAGTTTGTCCTGAAAATCCTGTTATTGTATGTGAGTGGAGCCAGATCTGGGTTGATTAGATAGCCTACTGCATTGTCCCAGGTATATAAGATAAACTGTAAAATATTTAGTAGTTATACGTTTTTGTGAAATGTGTATTAAATGTTCTCAACCCTTGTCTTTTTAGGGTTGCCATAGCCACTGCTGTTTTGCCTACCTGATAAATTACCACCACTTGTCCTGCATTTGTATGTGCACGTTCAGTAGATGTAGTGTCCGGCCAAACTACAGGGTGGTGGACTGTGGGCTCCCCTCTCCCTCTCACTGCATGTGGTGGTGTGTATATGATAGCCTGGGTGCGCACGTCAAACCTAAATTTGTGTAGTTTGCTGTGTGCATGAGACCTTGTGTTGCTGTGCTTAAGTGGTAGTGTGTGTGTGTGTGTGTGTGTGTGTGTGTGTGTGTGTGTGTGTGTGCGTGCATGTGCGCGCCTGAGTGCGGTGGTGTCTGGACATCTTGGTAGCACTTAGTTAACCCCCTGTATGTCTGGTTTTTGTAGATATTGAGGTGTCTTTTTATGTGTTAACGGTTTTCCCCTTTTTCTCCCTCGCATCCCTGGCCCTCATTGGCATTAACATCCGTCTCTGTTAGGATTGCTGATCTTTTATCTATGATATTGAATAAAATTGCCCAAACCTGATTGTTTTAAAATATTTTAGCCAAATAAATTGTCCTTCCAGTTGAAACCCATGTCTCCGTATTTTATTACTTGTGGGTAACTTTTTAGAAACTTTAACAATTAGTGTATTTGGGGGATTTTATCCCTCCCTCAACACTTCCCTTGGTTACACTCCATTAGCATTTACTATGGCGATGGAAGTAATCATCAGGGCTTCCAAGTGGGTTGTAGGTGGGGAGAGATGGCAGAACGGGGTGCATCATCCACCAGTTAGGGTTTACATGGACGCCATGACACTGGTGACCACAACAATGTCATGTACAAAGAGGCTACTAGAGAGGGTAAATAAGAACCTCAAGTGGGCTAGCATGAAGATCAAGATTGTAAGTCTAGAAGCATCTCAATACGTAGAGGGAAGTTAAGTGATCAGTAAAGAGCTTAGGTAGGTGGTACAATGTGGAGTTCAATGATGAGGAACAGGTGGTGAAATTTAGAAAAGATGTGGCTGAAGGATTGGATAGAATAGATAAATCAGAACTTCCAGGAAAGTTGAAGTTGTGGTGTTTGCAGTTTGGGCTATATCCTAGGTTAATGTGGCCACTGTTAATTTATGAAATTCCAATATCCGTTGTGGAGAGAATGAAAAGGTTGGTTAGCTCCTATATTAGGAAGTGGTTGGGCGCTCCTAGGTGTCTAAGTAGTGTTGCATTGTATGGAAAAGGGATACTTCAGCTGCCAGTATCTACTTGACAGAGGAAATTAAATGTACCAAGGTCAGGACAGAGCTGTTGCTATCCAGGAGTAAGGACGTGGTAGTTAGGAGTGTGGTTCCAAACCAACCAAGGGGAGGAAATGGAACCCAAGATCAGCAGTTCAGGAGGCAGAGGCAGCTCTTAGGCATGTAGAGATTGTAGGTAATCTTCAGTTTGGCCAGGGAGGCCTGGGGCTTGGCTCAGGCAAACTGGTATGGAATAAAGCAGGTCCTAAAGATAAAAGAAAGCTAGTTGTGGAATACGTAGACAGGAGGAGATATTAAGGGGTACAAAGGTCGTGGCCCAGGCTAAGCAGGGACACTGGTAGAATTGGGAAAGTGTAGAGAAGAGGAAGCTTAGATGGAGGCACCTGTGGAATATGGAGGAGAATCGTATTAGATTCATGGTAGGGGCTACATAAGATGTGTTACCAACCCCCCAGAACCTAAAACTGTGGGTAAATGGGGACCCATCATACCAATTATGTTCAGGTACTGCATCCTTAAAGCATATTTTGTCAGGCTGTAAAGTTAGCTTGTCACAAGGCCGATATACATGACGACATAACCAGGTGTTGAAATGTTTAGGTGCAGGCATCAAAGGGAGACAAAGACAGGCAAATTCAGAAGGTTTTAACATAAGATAAGATAAGATAAGAGTATAACAATTCAGTTTGTCCGTGAGGGGGAGAAATACAGAAATAATAAGTTCGTAAGGAGGAAAGGGTGTGGCTGCCTAGAAGGTGCTTGTGATTGGGAAATGCAAGTAGATTTAGGCGGAAAGCTTGTTGTTCCCCAGGAAATAGTTTGTACCAATCAGAGGCCTGACATAGTGTTGTGGTCAGTGAGTCAACGGATAGTTTATTTGATTGAGCTGACAGTTCCTTGGGAAGACTCAGTGGAAGAACCCTATGAAAAAAAAGCTTAGATATGCAGCCTTAGGAGCAGAAGCTGAACAGCGAGGGTGGAAAACTAGGATTTGTCCAGTGGAAGTGGGGTGTAGGGGATTCACAGCAAGATCAGCAGCTGTCTCGCTCCTGAGAGAACTTGGAGTGTGGGGACAGAGGTGGAAGAAGACAGTGAAGGAAATGTCAGATGAAGCAGCTAGATCTAGTCAGTGGATTTGGATGAGGAGGAATAATGTCAGTTGGGGTCCAGCAGGGGGACCTACTAAGCAGGGTACATACGTCCTTGAGATCAGGCGGAGAGATCCACCAATCAGTCCTCTCAGGAGAAAATCCAGGAAGAGGAAGGTTATTTAAGTATGGAAGTGGCCTATTTGTGTCCCTTTTGTTTGAGACCATGCTGCAACCCAGGCGAGTGTGTTTGCTGATTCTGTGAGTTTATCTTCTCTATCTCCTTTAACTTTAGCTTATATTGGAGTTATGGTATGTAGCATGTATGTAGAATGTGCTAAGAAAGTTAGTATCGGCACGGTCACTAACTCAAGCGTGCATAAACAGAGTCTGGGTTTGTTGAAGGTGGCAGTGCTGTTTGGGCTGAGAAAGCCATGTGGTAATAGGTTAGATAAAGGAGGTTGTTTTAAGGGCTCATCTTGGGGAGGTAGACTGTACAGCCTAATCCGGCGGGTAAGTGTTATAGCCTAGCAAGGCTTCCCTCCCTGGGTCTACCTCCTCTGTGGTAGTATAGGTAAGGTATAGGAGGTTGTTGGGTCGGTGCGAGGAGCAGTGAGAGCTGGCATTAGGGGAGTGTCTCTGGGACGCCAGAGATCACTGTCTAGCCTCCTGGAGGTGTCGTGGGACCAACTAGATGAAACACTGGTGAAAAGAGGTTCCCACCTGATCACCCCAAAGACGTGTTAATTATCACTGCTCACTGGTCAGTATAGTTAAGCCTTGCCAAAATAGCTTATCATAGGGCTTGGGAGGTTCTTCACTGAGCGCTGATCCTTTCTCTGGAGCACAAATTTCTTGTGTTTATTTGAACATAAACTCCAGTTGGCCCAGAATTCAGTTGCGCTTATCATAACCAGAACCCCCTCCATAGATCATATCACTCCTGTTCTCCAGCAGCTTCACCAACTTCCTGTTAAATATTGCATTGATTTCAAGATTCTGCTTCTCACCTTCAAGGCCCTTCACAATCAAGCCCCTTCCTACCTGTCTGAACTCCTTCATATCTACACACCCTGCTGTACTCTTAGATCCTCTTCTGCACTCCAGCTCACATCACCATCTGCCCGTTTGACTGCCATGGGTTCTAGAGCCTTCAGCCATTCATTGCCCCCCGCCTCTGGAACTCTCTCCCCCACAACATTCGCTGTATTGACTCCCTTTTCATTTTCAAATCCTGTCTGAAAACACACCTTTTCAAGCTGGCATACTCAGTCTTATTTAATATAGACACACATATTGTTGATGTTTGTCTAGTCATTTTATTAACTCTTATTGTATAGTTCTGAATTGTTTGAATTTATGATCAATGGATACATTGCTAGTTGTTGTTTTTTTACTGTGTCTTGTAAGGTGTCCTTGAGTGTTTTGAAAGGCACCCATAAATAAAATGCATTATCATTATTATTATTAGGCGAGAGCTAGGGTACGCCCTGGACAGGTCACCAGACTATCACAGGGCTGACACATAGAGACAAACAACTATTCACACTCACAGCTGACACATAGAGACAAACAACTATTCACACTCACATTCACACCTGGGGTCCGTTTCACAAAAGTAGGATTCAGACATCCAGGATAAGTAGGTAAGCCTGGCTCAACCAATCCAAAACAACAGAGTTCAGGCTTAATTGTTTCCACAAACGCCAAGCCAGGATAAGTAGACACGGATTCATCAAGCCAGGTGAAACTAATCCTGGATAAGTTGCAGCACATGGCTCCTTAAATAGACCCTGTAATTGATCACAGATTCACTGATCCACCATGGCATCACGTGCAGCATACTTCTCCCCATCGGAGCAGGACATAATTATGGAGGCCTACGAAGAGGTAAAAGAACAAATTAAAAAGAAAGGAAACACTGCCACCGCCATCAAACAAAGAGAGAAAGCATGGCAAAGTATTGCAGACCGCCTGAATGCGTATGTATTGCACAAACACACACTCACCACTCTGCTGAATCCATCACAATTACAATCCAAATAGTTAATTAACATTCCCAAAAATGTAGTTATACTCTGATTATGAAACTGCGAGTGAAATGGACTGTAGATGTGAAATTATGTAAATGCAACTACATATTTGCTCCTCAGTTATTTCATTCACTATCTATGTGTGTGTGTGTGTGTTATTTATTTTGTCTTAATTAATTTATTATTCTTAGATTAAACATGACTGGGCCCAAACGAACTTGGCAACAAGTCAAGATCAAATATAAGAACATCCTGCAGAATGGTAAGTGACCTGACAAATACTATGCACGTGCGTACATTGTACCCAGAGGGTGCCTACTCACATATTGTCTGTACTTATAGCTGTTAAAAAAAACAACCCACAAGCAAGGCACGGGTGGTGGGTCACCACCAGCTGACCTCACCCCTGCAGAGGACAGAGCCCTGGAACTTAACAGAGGCAGGCCTGTGTTAGAGGGGATCCCTGGGGGGACAGACTTAAATATAAATCCCTCCCAGGAAGATGCCTCCCTCTTCATTAAAGGTACATTCTTCCATCTTTACATGGGACATAACCAACCATTCATATTGAATCCAGTTGGACTATCTGACTCTGTTTTACCTTGCAGTATCTGGAAACACCATCTCACTGTTGGAGCCTCCAACAGTGGCGTCACCAATACCAGAGGATGATGATCCAGTGAGTCCTCCATCAAAGTCATACTGTAAGCCTGGCATGTCTCATCTGCTTGCTTTAATATGAATCCCTTTTAAATGTGATAGGGTGAAGGCACCAGTGGAGCAGCAGGAGCAGCAGATGAAGTCGATGAGGAGACTGTGTCTCTTGATTCAAGAAGGTTTGAGGTATCATGTCAAATGAAAGTACTCATTCAGTCTACAATGGTGAGAAGTCATCATCATCTGGAGCCCACACAAAATGTCATTTCTGTAACAGGACCCAGATGCTCTACAGGATGAAAGCCAGCCTTGCAACATAGTGAGTATTTATGGAAGTACATTCCCATCATGCAAAATTCCTGCTGTGCTGATTATTATGTGTTTACAGAACTCACAAGCTATCAGACAGCTGTATGCCACACATCTGAAACGGCAAATACAACTGGCCGATCTGGACATTGAATACAAAAGAAGACAGATGGCAGACCTCTCCGTGGAGTCCGAAATTAAAAGGAGGAAACTGAGGAAACTGAACCTTGAAATAAAAAAACTTGAGCGGGAGGTGAGTTTCACCTTCAGTGTACACTGTATGCTGACTGTAACACAGACAATCTATTAATTATTATTCTCCTTTCCTCACCCAGCTTCAAGAAGAAGAATCTTAAATAAAAGATCAAAAGACCTTCTGTGGTGTTTGCTTGTTTAATTTGTGCACAGTTAGGTGGGATTGCAGATTGTATTCCACAGTCTGACATAATGCCTAGTGTCATCTCTATGGTAGCCCCAAGTGCTTTGATTGGTTAGAAGTCACACACCAAAGACTGGCTGTATTAAGACAAAAAGAAATGCACATAATGTACCTGAAATGCTATTTCCCAGATATCAAAACACTTTATGGCAGAAGTTGAGCAGTGTGAAGGTCAAACAGGGAGCATTTTAATCAATTATCTATTCTTTAAGGCAATAGGTATCCTGATAATTAGATAACCATTTGTAGCTTGTGAGAGTGCAAAGGTGTTCCTCATTAAATCTAGCGATCCAATAGCCTATATGAAGGCCCAAAATGGTGTGTTCCTTCCTGCTCAAACAATGGC
>NC_065510.1:44626734-44644468 GCF_006386435.1 Epinephelus moara
GTGTGTGTGTGTGTGTGTGTGTAAGGGTGCCAAAACAAAAGTAACAGAAAAGGCACGGCCGCACCGCGGTGCCCTCAAGTACGGCGTGGATCGAGAACAGAGACAGAGAGCCAGCTGGCATCAGAAGATAACCGCTTCACTGGCCCCAGGTGCAGCGCATCAGCTGATGACAGTCCCTCCTGAAAGACAAAGCAGAGCAACCAGCAACCAGCAAGCCCACACACCTCCAGAGTAAAGGGAGGGGCCGTCACAATCCCTAAAATAACTAATCTGAGACAACTAGGATTTGTCCCCAGGTTCATTGTAAACTCTGATTTATCCATCTCACTGTTGAGAAGCAGAGAGATAACTTTTTTAAAGCCTGAATTCATTCTACATCTGCAACACGTAAGTCTGCAAGTTTAAACTCGTGTTTTTATACTATGGCATTAGAGGATATAAGCATGGCTGTTCTCGCCTTCCTAGTTAAACATTTTTCTATGTTTATACATATTTAGAATGTGTTTCATAAAAATAATGTATCAATCTGTTCTCCTCTTGTCCCATTTTGCATGTTCAATAGTCCACCACTAACATTTTAGTTGTCTTGTCAACGAAAATGAAACATGCAATTTCATCATAGTTTTCGTTATCAACACTGCTGTCAAGTTAAGACAAAAACATGCTACCAAAAAAAATAAATAAATAAAAATTAATTTGGTGTGGCAGAATTTGACCTGCAAAAGCCCTGACCTCAATCCCATCCAACAGGCCAGGTCATGGCCCCTGACCTCTTTGCCAGACTTCAATAGGCTTTTGTGACTGAATCAAAGCACATTTCTTCAGCCAGGTTTCAAAATACTAGTATGTGGACTAAGCATATAATATTTATAATGGAGGAGGGTGAGGAAAGTAATGTTTTATCTGCAGAGACAGAAACAGATCCAACATCATTGCTGTCTGAGAGGGATTTGGTCTGAAGTGTGAACATTTTGATTAGGGTCAGGTCTGAGTGACAGCCAAAGCTAGCAATACAACAGTCTTAATTGCACACCTGTCATCATATATGGCTCACAAGAGCTGCAAATGTTCAACTTAGATCAATAATTATGGAGATAATAATGCATACCGGCATCACTTTGGCCAAGATTAATTGCACTTCTTTTTATCCACCACTGGCAGTTTGTTCATCTCAGTGTATATACACACACACATGCGATAACATCCACACACATACCTGCCTTGTTACAACACCAGTCAGTCAACTGTCAGAGGCGGAGGGTTTACGGCAGCTTTATGGAAGGTGAAGCAGCACTTGGTAGTCCATTTGGCTGCCCATATAAAAGACTGTGTGTGTGTGTGTGTGTGTGTGTGTGTGTGTGTGTGTGTGTGTGTGTGTGTGGTGAATGCATGATGTGTGACACGATGAGTGACTGTGTAGTTTACCACTGGGCATTTGTGTGTGAGAAATGCTTTTCACATAGCCAGGCACATATGTGTGTTTGTGAGAATGTGAATTCATGTGTGTGGAAGCTCTACGCAAGTGCACTTTCATAACTGTGTTGTCAGGGCACATAACTGTCTGTTCTGTTGGGAAGTGAAGTAGATGAAGTGAACTGTGACTCTTTCTCTGCACCATTTGAGGTGTAAGATACCAAGTAAGAGTTAGAGACACAGAGAACTGGGCAGAAGGGAAGAAGGTTGCGAGGGAGAATGGTGTTAAAGGGGAACTAATGTTTTTTTCAACCTGGGCCCTATTTTCCGATCTACTTTTGTCTAAATGAGTGATAGGATGTTCAATATTTGACATTTCTCCAGTACGAAGCTAGGGCTGACCTGCCTGCAGCCCGTGAGCACGTGCTATATTAAATAATAGGGCATTCAGACAGCGTCAAACAACATCAAAGTAAGTCCACTAAAAGGACAGCGTCAAACAACATCAAAGTAAGTCCACTAAAAGTGCATTTTTTTCTCACAGATAGGCTCGGATTGTTAGTATAATTATCAGACAACATAACGGAAAGGAGAAATGAACGTCTGTGTTTACCTTTAGCTAGATTCGGACATGTTCCTCTGCCTGTTGCAATTTTAGTATATGTGCTACTGAAAGTAACACTGCTTCCTCTCTCCTCGTCCACTCTTCAATTTCAATGAGCTCTGCATCTGTGTACGTCCGTGTTCAAATAAATATGGGCGGTCATCAAATTCACATGGCTCATCCAGATCCAGTTGGTCAAAATCGGGTAAAAATTCAGACATGACTACTCAAAACAGAAGGCGTTTCTCAATACTCAAGTTCAGCAGTTGTGGACTTGGCAAGTTTAGACTTGGCAAGTCCATGCGAGAGTCTGGACTTCCCAAGAACGGGAGGACGGGAAGACAGTCATTTCTGCTTTTGGAACAGCAACGAACTTGATGATGTCACCACCTCCGCTTGCCTTGGCTGTTGTACTGTGTTGTATACATGCATTTAGAATAAAACAATATAAACACAGCCCATGTGTAGTTTAAACTTCAAACCTGTGGTCGATGTATTAATACAGAGCCCACTTGAATGTAAGGTCCCGCTAGATGACAGCGATGTCAGCGCTCATCGATAATAAACGTGTTTATGAGCGCTCAGGCTGCCCGACCGAGAGCAGCCTCTCTCGGGTAGTCCTTTTGAAATTTGTTGCTGATATCTCTGTAGTGGTTATATATGAAATGTAATTCATTTGGGGTATGTCTCATGGGCAATATTCAGTCTATAAGATATATTATTATATTATTAAATGTTGTAACATTGTTAATGTAATTGTTGTTCTTTGTATGTATTCTTTTGCTTATTTATGTGTTTTACGCATAGGCTGTGTTTATATTGTTTTATTCTAAATGCATGTATACATCACAGTACAACAGCCAAGGCGAGCGGAGGTGGTGACATCATCAAGTTCGCTGCTGTTCCAAAAACAGAAATGACTGTCCTCCCATCCTCCCATCCTCCCATCCTCCCGTCCTCCCGTTCTTGGGAAGTCTGGACTCTCGCATGGACTTGCCAAGTCTAAACTTGCCAAGTCCACAAGTCCGAACTGCTGAACTTGAGTATTGAGAAATGCCTTCTGATTTGAGTAGTCATGGCTGAATTTTTACCCAATTTTGACCAACTGGATCTGGATGACACATTTGAATCTGATGACCGCCTGTATTTATTTGAACACGGAGTACATGGACGTACACAGACACAGAGCTCAACAGGCAGAGGAACATGTCCAAATCCAGTTAAAGGTAAACACAGACGTTCATTTCTCCTTTCAGTTATGTTGTTTGATAATTATACTAACAATCTGAGCCTATCTGTGTGAAAAAAATGCACTTTTAGTGGACGTATTTCTAACATTGTTTGACGCTGTCTGAGTGCCCTATTATTTAATATAGCGCGCACTCACGGGCTTCAGGCAGGTCAGCCCTAGCTTTGAAATGTCAAATATTGAACATCCTATCACTCATTTAGACAAAAGTAGATCGGAAAATAGGGCCCAGGTTGAAAAAAACATTAGTTCCCCTTTAGAGATGAGGATGACAAGAGAAGGAAGACAGAATAAAAGAATCTAACTTTTCACTTCATTTTTTTATGCTAAGATGGCAGCGTGGACAGACCCAGCATCCCCTCTCTCTCCGAGTTTGGTGCCTAAAATTGTGTGTTCCAGTGAATGTTCGTGTGCTTCGTGTTTACGTCTGTGTGCGCGTAGATCAATGTCTACGTTGCTCAGAAGACACAGTCGCGACTGCTTTTTGGATATAAGAAATAAGTCAAAACATCACAACTTGGACAACAAAGTCACAGAGGAACTTTGGGGCCTGGGACTTCTCCGCCGGACTACTAGATCTCCGGACCCGCTGGAAGCGGTGTGAAAGAAAGCAGAAGCGAGGCAATCCAGGCTAGGATAGCAGCTAGCACACACAGACCAGCGATACCATCCCTCATTATGGCCAATGTTCACTCACTGAAAACAGACAACATACAGCTCCTGAGATCTGTGCAGTGTGATGTAAGGGACTGCTATGTTTTCATTTTTACAGAGACATGGACATCCCGGACTCCGCTATCCAGCTAGCCGGGCTAACATGCTACTGCACCGACCAGGTCTTCGTGGAGGGAGGTAAGACTTGAGGCGGGGGAGTTTGTGTTTACATCAGCGATGCCTGGTGCTGGAATGCTGCTGTTGTTTAACACTGTTCTCCGCTGGCGGAGTTCATTATTATTAAATTCCGGCCTTTCTATCTACTTAGAGAGTTTACAGCAATCCTGCTGGTCGCTGTTTACATCCCTCCCATCGCTAACACCAGCGATCGGAGCAAGGCACTTAATGAACTCTACCAGGCCATCGGTGAACAACAGGCAGTGCACCCAGAGGGATTCCTCGTCACTGCTGAGGACTTCAACCACGTGGATTTAAAGGTTTTACTGTCCAAAATTCATCAACATGTAGACTTTCCAGTGAGAGGGGACAACACTTTGGACTTAGTTTACACAAGATGCAAGGGAGCATACAAGGCCTCCCCCCTCCCCATGCTGAGACCTGCATGCAGACTCAGAAGCCCCTTTTACACTGCCAGATTTTCCGAGAATGTTGGGCTGTTTTGCCGGCAAGCTGTGAACGTTTAGACACACGGAGCCGGATTGGCAAGTTGATCTGAGGTGCCCAATTTTCTGCCTCGTAGGGTAGTCATATTGGCGGAACCCTTTTAGTTTAAAAAGACCGAGGCGGCCTTCCACACTGTGTTTTTTGCTTTTGTTGTCGCCTTCTTGGAAAACAAAAACAACAACTAAGTGAGGACTGATTTAATGATTGGAAAAATCTTGCAATCCATTTAATCAAGTATGAAAGGTCTGAAGAGCACAGGAAAAATGTTGGTAGCTGGCACTGCCTCTCACATCGGCCTGAGACAAACACAATAGATCAACAGAATCAAGACAAAATTGAAGTTGAAGCAAAATGCTGGAGTGAGATTTTAACCAGGTTACTTGCAATCATTAACTTCCTGGCAGAGAGAAACCTCCCTCTCCGTGGCCAATCTGACAAGTTGTATGAACCAGGGAATGGAAATTTCCTGGGTCAAGTTCAATTAATGACTCAGTTTAACCCTGTGATGCGTGAGCATCTCAGACGTATCCAAGCTAAGGAAGCCAGTGACACCTATCTAAGTAATCGTATACAAAATGAGATCATTTCACTTGTGGCCAAATCCACAACAGATGCCATCATTGATTGAGTGAAAAATGCCAAATACTATTCTGTAATAATGGATTGTACACCCAATTTAAGTCACAATGAGCAGCTCTCATTTGTGCTCAGAATAGTAAATTGTGATATCAAAAAAGCCATAACAATTCATGAGCACTTTGTTGGATTTCTTCTGGCCCATGACACCACAGGTAAAGGCCTGTGTGAGATCTTTTTAGGTCACCTAGACAAACTAGGTTTGGATCGTGCCAACTGTCAAGGCCAGTCATATGACAATGGCAGCAATATGCAGGGGAAGAACCAGGGGGTCCAGAAGAGAGTTCTAGATCTGAACAGCAAGGCCTTGTGTGTTCCCTGTGGGAGTCACACACTGAACCTTGTTGTTGGTGATGCAGCCAAGTCATCTGTGGCATCAGTCAGTTTCTTTGGTCTGTTACAGCATCTCTACACTCTCTTTAGCTGCTCAGTACACCGCTGGACCATCCTCAAAGACCATGACCACAAGGCCACAATCCACCCCCTATAACCTGCTGCAACCTACTGAAAAACCAAGGTAAATGATGACATTTTATGTTTAATTTATGTTAATAAACTTGTTTGCCATTGCATAGAGGAATACACTGAGGCTGTTACAGCATACATCACTAAATGCATTGATGGTGTCACAGGCTGGGTCAGGTACCCTCTGTCTTGACCTCCGTGTGCAGCTCCCGTGTGCAGCTAGTATTTGTCCAGTTTGTAAAACCTTTTTGGCCTCTTTTTTATACATCCTGTACAAGACACTGATTGTATTAAAACGCGTCCTTCAACTGGATGAGAAATCTCAGTCATTGGGCTTGTACTTTTAAAGACTTTGGAAAGTTGAGCTGTGACTGTTCCTCGCAGCCGCACACCAAACCACACCAGCGAAACACTGTTTTTAAACAAGAATCTAATATTTCTGTGTTTTATACTGGTTTTTGTCAATGGGACTGCTGGCCTCAGATTAGGAGAGACCTCTGTGGATTTTTTGGCTTTCTCTAAAGCCTCTCCTGACTCATCTCGGTCGTGTTTCTCTCACTTGAGCGACCGAGTTACAAACTTTTCTGTCATGTCGGCTGTGTGAGTCGTGCCTTCCTACCTTTTCAAAGCTGAAGGAAGACATCGCAGATCTGCGGACAGATCTTAAAGAGAAGGACAAATTGCTCATGGACCTCTCTGCTGTCGCCTCGTCCCAGGCAAAACACATCACACTCCTTAAGTCCTCTGGTTACGGTAACCAAAACACTTCCACCAACAATGACACCACTTTACCATGGACCGGCTCTGTCACTGCTGAATTTCCAGAGCCTGTGACAGCTTCAACACAATCTGCGACCCGTTGGTATCTCCAAGGTGCAAAGCCCAAAACATCGGCGACCTCCACCCTCTGTCCAGACGAAACAGAGCCATGGCGTCTCAGCGGCAGGGATGAAATGAAGGCTCTGGTGAGCTTGACACCCCGCAATTCGGACCCGGTGCCCTGGTCAGTGGTTATCAAAGGAAATGGTGCTTGCCTGTCCCTTCCTCCTCCATCTCTGGACTTGCAGCTGGCCAACAGGTTCAACATTCTGAGTGTACAGGAATTCCCTCCTGTGGGTGCAAGTTCCCACTCTCCAACGGCTCCCATTCTTCCACCCAACTGTGGTTTCCATCAGACAAATGGCCGGAGTGCCCGGGCTGGCACTTCCCCCTTGTCTGCACTTGGAGCGGATGGGGTCCAGCGACACCTATGACATCTACAGCAGGCTCCATTGCGCCGCCGACACACCTCCAGGAGATCAGGGGTGTGTCAGGGATATTACATCTGCCGCCCTGCAGGCTACAGCCCAGCACACCTCTGCCTCTACTGTGGTTGTTGAGCCCGGCATAAACGACCTTAAACAAGAAAAGTCAGAGCTTCTAAAGAAAGACTTCATCCACCTGTTGGACAGCCTGCTGGTCAATGGGAAGCAGGTAATTATTTACGGCCCGTTTCCTCCACCTCGCTTCCACTTGTGGCTGAAGGGTAACTGTCTAAGCAGAAATGCTCCCTTTGCTGACAACTTTATCATTTTCTTGGGCAGACCTCAGTTGTTTGGCAGGGATGGTATGCATCCTAGCCGAGAAGGGTCACAGCTCTTATCAATTAATATTGATCTGGCTGTGAAGTCCTGTCGAGCACCCACCTCTGCTTGACTGACAGTAAACACATCCAACTGTACGCACCAGGGCAGGAATTTCACGAGGGCCACGAGGGCCATGGCCTCCTAATTTGGCCCTGTGCCCTTGAAAAAAATATCTGCCCTAAGGCCACAGTGGCCTTGATGCCCTGCCCGCACTGCCCCAGGTGGTTTTGCGGTTTTCTCCTCTGCCTCTTTCCTGTCAACATGGCTATGACACCTGCATCTTTTGAGAAAAAAAATGCGATGACATTCTGGATTCTTATTGGGCAACATCAAATGAGACGATGCGTACATCACCAGTGGTGGGTTTGATTCGAGCCTGGCATGAACCGCTTAGACGGGCTATAGCGACAGTTTGACACCAGTCTATCACCGGCCAACCAGGAGACTTCATCAAACGCCTGGGCAGGGATCGGACCCAAGACCCGGTATTAAACAAGCCAAGGTAAATTTAATCAAGACTGTAATAATAGTAAGCTCCGCCATTATCGGCATCACTTTTTAAAGTTTTGGTTTCATGTATCATCATTCTGCAGCGGTGGGGCCGCGGTGCAGATGAAGGGAATATAACTTCAAGATTACTCTAGTTGACGACTGTACTTACTGTAAGTAAGTGAGATAAAACCTCTGCCAGCTAAGTCAATACTTTATCAATACATGTGATCAGCATGTAGAAAGCCATTCATTTACCGCTAATATGATTTACGATCGCGGTTGACACAAGCACATCGCACTCACGGTGCTAACAGCAAAGTGTTAAAGGCGCTGTATGTAAGAATGTGGCCAAAATGGGTACTGCAGTCAAATTCAAAATACTGCCGCGAGTCACGTCCGACTTTTGACTTGTTTCAGCCTGATACGGAGCTAACGCTAGATAACGTTAGCATTTCATGTTTATTTTGACTTGTTTCAGCCTGATACAGACCCTAGCTATTCACAACCAAGTGAGGCTGATGATGAGCCAGGTGACCGGCACAGACAGAGGAAGAGAAGTGCGAGAGGTGGAAGAGGACAAGGAGGAGGAGGAGGAGGAGGAGGAGAGCAAGCAGCTCCTGTTCCAGGGGGCAGAGGACAGAGAGATGGAAGAGAAGGAGGAGGAGAAGGAGGAGGAGGAGGAGGAGAGCGGGCAGCTCCTGGTCCAGGGGGCAGAGGACAGAGAGGTGGAAGAGGAGGAAGAGGACAGCGGGCAGCTCCTGGTCCAGGGGACAGATGACAGAGAGGTGGAAGAGGAGGAGAAAGTGCCGGTCCCAGTGACAGAGGAGGTGGCAGAGGAAGCAGAGGGAGGAGAGGAGGCAGAGATGCAGATGATGAGGAAAGAATCCAGGGAATCCAAAATGACAGAAGGGTTCGAACAGAGGTTAGTGTTTTCCACAAGAGGGTTTCATAGAGTATGCTAAAACTGTGCTAAATGAATACATTACTGCAGTGACATCATGGCTACCTTTAGTGTAGACCATCTGAATTATATGGGTCGGAGGCAGTGTTATATGGATGTCATTTTTTTTTTTTTTTTTAATAAGCTGAAATGCATAACATTGTTTCTTCTGTGATGTGTTTACCTAGGCATTCATTCAACAGATGAGGAAAGTGGAGCTAAGACTGCTGGCCACCCAGCTTTTTTCTCGGGAACCAGGGTTGGTTTTTGATACCCTAGAGATGTTCAGGGACACCCCTACTCCTCCACCAGTGGCTGCTCTTCCTTGGTGCACCTGTGGCAACTGCAGGGAGATGGCCACAGATGCAGAGAGAAAATGCTGTGGCCAGGGTCCTATACACTGCATCAGCCAACTGCCGCACTTCACCCTGTACTGTCTGGAGGATGGCTATTTGCGCCTTCACAGACGGTACAGGAATGACGTGTTGGTGGTTGGTGATGCTAGAGAGCCAGGGGACGACAACAGGGAGTTCAGATATGCTGCCTATCGGCAGTATATATTTTGGCAGCATGGGTCATTGGGCCAGGGTAACCATCGTGTAATCCCTAGCTGCTGCGTCTGGAGAATTAGGGACAAATACCCTGATCCTCAGGGTCAGTACACAGGCTTTGTGCCCACTATTTGATCTAATTTGACCCTATTGTTTTCCTGCATGTTTGCATTAGTGTTC
This sequence comes from Epinephelus moara, assembly GCF_006386435.1. Taxonomy (NCBI): domain Eukaryota; kingdom Metazoa; phylum Chordata; class Actinopteri; order Perciformes; family Serranidae; genus Epinephelus; species Epinephelus moara. Next base: position 44,636,228 of record NC_065510.1, read on the forward strand.
ATATTCCTTTTATTTACTGTTACAATTGTTATTTGTTATGTATTGTTATTTATTTTTTATTGTCACAATATACTGTACATACAGATGGATTTTAGTGTGATTGTAATGATTCTTTGTTTTTGTTTTTCAATAAAAAAAAGTCTATTCACAATAGCACTGCTATGTCTTTGACCATGAGAGCATACCAGAAATGCTGAAATCAGAACATTATATGTTGTGAAAGTTTGATATGTCCAATTCTAAAAAACAAACCAAAAAACTCAGAACACTGTCATTACCCAAAAATATAAAATATGGTATAGTAGTGAAGATCTAACTACAATATAGATGTAGAAGTAAAGATTTAGCTATTCTGTCCTCTTTCAGTCATTTCAGTTTGAAAATAGTGCAATAAACCTCAAGATGAAGTATAAATAACACACTACAGATCATATGGCGACTTCATTTTACTGAGCAGATGGTTTTTGCAAAATAACATCCCTAAATTTACAATAAACACCAATAACAAAAAGAGTGAAAACATAGTAAACACAGAGTAAATAAAATTTACAATATGTCTAATGACAATGTGATGAAAGTATTGAGGCTCCACACTGCTCTTGCTGCTCTTTAGTCACTCTGGAATGCCGGAGCTGAGGAGAAAAACAAATAACATGAAAAATCCATGGATTAAAACATTGGCACAGAGATATGTAAAAATTCAGATTTCTTGTCTGTGCATACAGCTATGTTACACATGAGATCTAACTTGTAGAGTGTCTTATGTAGCCCGATGAGTAAGAAATGAATACATTCCACCTACCAAGACCTCTCCTGACTTGGGTGTTGAAGTGTCAAGAATCGGTGCCTGGAAGTGGGCCTGTAGGCTCCCGACCTTGAACCTCTTGTCTCTTGTCAGTTGTCCTCAGTTGTCGATTTGGTACCTTAGGTTCAGCTGGCAAATACTTAAAGAAACACTGGAAACAGGCAAAGTCCGATGCAATCAAGTTTAATGTGTCAACAGGCTTTAACACATACAACTTAGCGAGTCAAACTCCGGAGTGTGACTGAAAAACTGCTCTCAGCGTCCTGGCTTATATGCTGGTGGAGATTCTAATGAGTCTCCACCTCTTTTGCTAATCCTTCCCACTCAAGTCCAATTCTATTGGTGGTAAACTTTTCTTTGTGTCCAATTCTGATTGGGCCCGTTTTTAATGGTGTAATGCAGCCTGGAATTTCCCAAATCTTCTACCCTTAAGTCTGGTTTTGCTTTCACTTTATTTTTAAAAATATGTGAATTTTGGGGACTTTCTTCATACAGTCCTCAGTGCTCTTGTACAAAGTGAACCTTTAGAACACAATATGTGAATGTGTGTGTGTATTACAACATTTGAATGTGTGCTTCATCATTAACCAAGACATAGTTCGTTAAAGGTGTGTTCTTCAGTATGTGCATACAATATGATTACATAGTCTGGTGTTATGAATACTTTGACATGTATAATAATGTTTTATCATATTCAGATGCAGATCAAGGTGTGTTATAGTGCCTTGTACATGAAACATGATTATATGATCTTTGTCTCTTAATCAACTTATGTATCTTAACCTTGTTACTTGATTTGGACACAAACTTTTACACTACAGTGTGCAGGAGTTCCTCCCCACAGGGGGAAGCAGGCCAAGTGTTCTGGGGTCATCAGGCCGTAGTGACCTCTTTCTGGGCATCCCCTTGCCAGCCAATCGCTTCTGCAGAATCCTGGCTTGCAACTCTGGAATGTACTCATATGTTTTAGGAGTTTTTACAGTGTAGATCATGTACCTCCTGGCATTTTTCTTGTACAGCCTCTTGTACCTGAAATAAGTAGAAGCAGAGGGGAGAGAGAGGAATAAATGTAATTAGAATATAATAGATTAGACATTGTTGACATTATACCATAGGGTCCAATGAAATTGTGGGTACTCCACCAGGGAAACCAATGTATCAATAAAAAGTTAGATAAAGAACATACATGTAGGCACAATGTTTTAACAGTCAAGACAACTTATTACATAGTTATATGTAACAAATAAATAAATATAGTGCAATGCAAATGCAAATGTGTTTGTGTGCTTGTGAGTGTATGAGTCCTTGTCATTGAGTATTTGCAGTTCTATGGCCCAGGAAAGGAAGCTGAGAATCTGTTGAAGTGGGATTTGATTGATTGATAGCGCCGCCCAGAGGGCAAAAGGTCAAATAGGTGATGGGCAGGCTGTCTTACAGTATATTCCCAAATCCATGGTTTTTAGTGTTTTCATGAGGATTTAATCCATGAAATATACAAAAAAATGCATGGAGCAATGAGCAAGTGACTTACTGTTTGCCTCCATCAGATTTCAGTAACTCTGGACTGTCCTTATGGAAATTGTAATCCATGGAGGTAAGGACCATTCGGGCCTCAAACACTGGTGGGCTAAATGCTGTACACTTACTTGCATACATCAGAATGTGGTTCTGGAAAGACTCCAGATCAGCAGTGGACCTGTAGGTGGGGACAACCATTTTCCAAGATTTAGTAAATTAATTTTTAGCTATGTAAACATACCTATTAGAAAAGACACAGTCAAATTATCTAAATTTAAGGTATTTGTGGACCTCTTTCAGCCACTGCTTGTTAGTAACGACGGCTTTGAGGGCCTCGTGTGCCATGGAGCCTCTCACAAGCCACTGCTGAGTTCCACCAGATTCCAGGTCCACATGCTGGCAGCTGCCCAGCACCCACTTGTGTTCATTGGTGACATGATGTAATAGTCCAAGCCACAGCTCCTAGGAAAAATATATAAACAACTGCATTTTTTCACAGACTGATTTGAGTACTTCTTGAGAGCACACTTATAAAATAAAAATACACACTTGTTGTTGGCAGTATCTGTAAAATAATGTACTTGCAAAAACAAGCACGCACACTGTACATGATATACTGCTGATGCTGCTGCTGCTTCTAACTGCTGTCATATAAGTGGGAGTCATCTCACTGTCCACAATGACCTGTCACAGTAGCAACCAATGGTAACCTTTAATCAATAATGTAATGTCTAACACCATAGAAACATATGTACTTTATTTTACCTTTGCCAACAAGCTTATTGTTATTACACTGCATGTTTACTTCAGAGAGCTCAACCTTTCATTCATTTACGATAGACTTTTCCCAAAACATGACAATCAAGTATTTTCCAAACCATGACAACTTACCATGAATTCTTGGTACGAATCTGCCATTTTGCAGCACCACCAAAAGTGGTTGATGATGTCCTTCAACCAATGGCTCAAGCTGGACTGACCTTTGACCTGTGCAGCCTAGGATGTACAGATAAAACAGTCATCAAAACAAACCACGTTAGGTTATCATGCAAAAAGTCTTTGTAATGAAAAATACACTTACAGAATGGATCCTTTTGGCCAAATTCTTGGCTCCATGCCACATGTCCAAGCTTTGCTGCATCCCTAGGTCTTTGTATTTTCCTTTGTCTAATTCAGGAAAATTAAATGAACATTACATATAATAAATACAGGTTTTTTTCCAAACAATATGTAGCCGGAGGTTGTCTCCCTCCTTGCCACTATTCGGCACTGTGTTTGCTTTCCAACCACCGTGATTGCGGGGCGGTGCCATGCGCACCGTTATATTCAGGTGTGAGGCCGCGCCCCGTCCTCTCTTCCGCTCCTCGCTTGCTCCCGTGGTGGCTGTGGCGTGGCGTGTCAGCGTTGTTTGGCGTGCAGCGTTTGTTTGGTGCAGCCGTCCTGTGTTTGTGACCGCCGTTGAGGCACACAAATCTTCTCTACCCCGGTAAGCATCTGCGGTCTTCTCCTTTTGCTCTGTATGTGCGTAATGCGCAGTTTGGTCACACGCTCTCCACTCCTTGCAGCGTAGCTGACTGCTTGGTCCGGGGGAGGCGGGAGTGGCTCGCTGGAGCCTCGCTGTGTTCAGCTACTGGTCCGCTCTGGTATGTTGTCCGCACGTTGTCTGCCTGTTCATTTTCAACTGTTGCTTGGCTCCCTGCTGATCACTCTCTTGTGCGTAATTCTCAGGCCGTGTGTGTTTAAAGCTGCGTCCTGTGAGGCTCGCATCCGCTGGTTGTTTATGTTCGCTGTGCATGCCTGGCACCCCTGGTATGTATTAATTTGGTTTCTTAAGTTAGTTTCAATTCATTTAATTAATTTACTAAATATTAGGTTTTGTTTCTGTTTCTTTTTTTTTAGTGGCCTGTAACTCTGGCCATCACTGACCATCACTCCTGGAGCTGCGTTGCTGTTTTGGTTTTTATGTTCTAATTCTGTTTTGGTTATTCTGTTTTGGCTTTTCTGGTTTTGGTTCTTTTCTTTCTTTTCTTTTCTCTTCATTTTGGTGTTTGGTTTCCTGTTTAAAATTTGTTTGTTTTTTTTTTGGTATTTGTTTGCTGCGGGGCGGACTACGCTTTGGCCCGACGCGGCTGGTTGCCGCCTGGACCTATTGACTGAGGTCCCATTGATTTAAGGGCTGTGCTGGGGCCTACATGATTGCCCCTGCCACCAACCATGATCTCTTTATTTTAAACCTTGTGTTAATTTGTTTCATTCGTGTTTCTTTGGTGGTTCTTTTCAATTAGTTCAGTAATTTTCTCTTTATCTTTTTGGGTTATTAATTGTGATAAATTGATTTAATTATTCATATTTTCTTGTATTGGATTTCAGTTGGGTTAAATTAGGTTCATTAAATTACGGTTCTTTTGTAATTTTTATTAGTTAGTCCACACCAATTTTTGTTTAGTCCTTGGGCATGTTTTATTAATCCTTGTTCTCTTTTTTTTGTTCAGGTGCTGGCGGCTGACGGCGGCAGTTTGACCCCTGGTGGTGGTGCATTCTTCACAAACCCCCTCCCTTTTTTTGTTGTGTGTGTGTGCAGTGTCACGGGTGGTTTATTTTGAGGATCCCTTCTCCCTTTTTGGTTTCTGCCGCATGGTAAGCCCCAGCCCTGACCTTATTCCCCTCCCCTGTCCAAGTGCCTATTTTATATTATGTGTGGTGTGTGACATATTGTTTCTTTTCTTTTGTATAATTTAGTTTAATAAAGTTTGTTTGTTTTTTTAAAATTACAAACCGTCTCGCCCCAGTGGTTTACGAATCTGTGTGACCTGATCTAGTTAAAATCTTAGTCTAGTATTTCCTGGGGTGCAATTCCCCAGGTGGCGTTGTCGGACACCTGAATCTTGATACTGATATTTAAACACCCCCCCCCCCCAACTCGACACCAATAAATAAAATGATGACTACAATTATTTTTTCCAGTAATATTCCTAACATAAAGTTTCAACACTTACTCATTAGGGCAGAGATCTGGACATGGGCATCTGTGCAGACCTCCACAAGCTTCACCTCATTCAGAAGCCTATCGACTGTCCGCACAAATGCCTCTCTCTCCATGATGTCTGAATTTCTCCCAGTTTCTCTTTTGTCCACTGTGATGATGGAAATTATTTCCCGGGAATCATTCTCCATGGCAGTGTATGTACAATACTGGGCACAATACCCAGGACTGTCCATTCTTCCATCCGCTATTGAAAGAGTAAATAATGATTTATTTTCAATGAACATCACATTCACACTTCAACAAACCACTGAAGCCTAAATGAACATCACATTCACACTTCAACAAACCACTGAAGCCTAAAATAATTAAAAAAAAACACTTTACATTACCTACTATCACCACATCTCTGTTTTGTAGGCATTGTATGCTCTCTGCCCTCTTCTCTTCCCAACATTCCTTGATAGTATCAACACAATACATGTCTTGAATACTGTAGATGGAACTATGGTCCACCATCCCCATGTTCATGAAACGGAACAGTAGAGCAACTTTGGCATAGTTGCTCCCTGAGAGCAAGATGTTGGTGGCCAACATGAAGTCCCCTGCCAGCATCCTGTATTTCACAGTGGGCTGTGAGCTCCATCTCCATACAACATGGCCAACAGGACAGGTCTGGCAATGAATGATTAAAAACAAATTACTTGAAATTACAAAATACAAATACAGATGTGCTTCTAATAAGTAGATATGAACGACTTTGAAAGCATAATCATGTGTTACAAAACCATTTTCAATGCCTCTAACACAGAAACAAGTACTAGTTTGCAATGTCGTGTGATTACAACCACTCACCCATTCCATGATGCTTGCACTACCTCTTTGAGTAATAGAAACTTCAAAGGGGGGGCAGTACTGACATTCCACTTGGCTGACACCACACGTGTGTGGGCACTTTTGGACAGGCAGCGCAAGGAATGTTGCTAGCTGCTTCAGACAGTCCTCATAGGTGATGGAGGCACGTTTCCCGATTAGGTCATCCTCTGTTATGACATCCAGTTTATCAGGAAAATTGGGAGGTTGAGGCTGGGGTAGGTCAACTGATGGAGGCTCTATCTCTGGGATGTCATGTACTGTCTCACTGGCATCTATTACAGGCAGACTGTCAAGGTGTGGTGGTGCCTGCAATGCTCCACCCATCCTATAGACATGAAACAGATGAATACAGTTGCTATTTATACATTTCCTATTAATTCAAAATGTATATGATTGCACATAGTGTTGAAGCAGTCATAATTACATAAATTGTTACATTATTTATTGTATGAGGTTGCCCTTGGAGACTGTTTTCTGAGAATTAATCTTTTGTGTGTGTTTCAAGTTAAGTGACTGTCTAAGGAGAGAGAATGATTCTGAGCAATATTTGTTTCTGTGTTCATAACACTGTTAAGATTCTTATCAAGTGGAACACCATGAAGCAATGTGAATCAAATGGTAACATACTGAATACAAATACGAGGCACGTAGTCCATATCTTGACTGTCATCACCTTCAATTTCCTCCTCAGTCTCATCACCATCACCCCAATCAATAATGTCAAATTTGAAATCAGAAATATAAACGGTCAAAGCACATCAGCACGTCTTGTCACACTATACAGGCAAATCCAGTGGAACTTACACACTGTTCCTCAGGTCATTTATCTGACGTTCATCCATGGTCTGGGTTTCATCATCCTGGATACTCATGTTCTGTATACTTTTGGAAAAAAAGATGACTGTCACCATAGGTGTGGATTGTAGATACTACACTTAAAAAGTATATGTTCAATGAATTTCCTTTACTTCAATGTTATTATGAGGCTTGTGAGGCTTTATTTACCTTTCCTGTAGGTCTTCAGGGGCATCCATGGTGCTCTCAACATGCACTGTTCCTTCCTCAATAGGTGGGAGGTCCTCTCTGCAGACACTGTATTTGTTTTAGACTACTAAAAACATTTCAGCATGTGAAATGAAAATAAAAACAATGTGACACTGAATACTAACCGGTTAGAATGGGTATCAGATGATGGACCTCCAATACTTGACAGTGATGGAGCTATCATGTGCTTTTTCCCCAGTCTCTGCCTCTTACTGGGGGTGGAGGTGCTCGGACCCACATAGCTAAAGAGATGAGCGTTTTATCATACATGAGTGGCTCTCAGAGGGTACACGCTTTTCCTGTTATATCAGTAAAGGTCAAGATGTATTATAATTGATGTTAGCTGTTGACTAGGGATGGACATATCGGAGGAAATATGCAGGATATATGACCTAACTATGCTTCATTTTTGCTTCACCTCTGTAACGTTATATAGCTTTATAGCGATAGGCTATATATGCGAAGACCTAATGAGGACTCAAATTTGGCCAAGTGTCAAATGTAAAGTTTCGTATTATCGTGCTAATGTTTGCACTGTTACCAAAGCAAACACGTCGGCAGCGGCTGGACAGCAGCACACTAGAGACTGATTTGTTTGCCCACGGGCGGCTGCCGTGGCAGGGCTGCGTCGCCGCGGCCTTCATCTTCGGTTTTTCCAGCGGACCGTTCGAGCAAGTCCGGCTTCTCTGCTGCTAATGCTGCTGCTGGGATACAGCGGAGGAGACTGCTAATGCTATGTACCGGGACACTGCTAACACTGCTTGCCGTGCTGCTAACATTTGTTTCTCAAAAAAATCAGTCTGGTCTATGACCCACCTGCACATGGGCTACAATGTATGATCGAAAATGAATAACAGTTGAAAGTATTCGAAATGTCCATCCCCGTCTAGCTATGATGCTAGTTAGCCAACTTTGGCTAAAGCTTACCTGTTGAGGAGAAGAGTAGCCACTTCGACATCCGATTTCAAATTCTTCTCCGCTTTAAACCGTCTCCACCGTTCAAAAGCATCTCCTA
>NC_065510.1:44646252-44646417 GCF_006386435.1 Epinephelus moara
TGAAGACCCATCTCTTCTCGTTAGCATTTGACGCATGTTGAGCCGAACATTGCCGATGTATGGATTGTTTTTATTGAATTTTGTGCCTATTGTGCACTTTATTTTGTTTTCTCTTGTTACTCTTAATATTTCTATGTACTGTGTGCTCAAATACTGTATTTTTCT
>NC_065510.1:44646515-44668916 GCF_006386435.1 Epinephelus moara
TGTATTTTAAACTTTAGTGCTTTCTAGATTGTACAGCACTTTGGCAAACCTCGGTTGTTTTAAATGTGCTATATAAATAAATTTGACCTTTGACCTTTGACCTTTCCGAGGAAATCATACTTCCCATGGGTGAAAACTCACCAAACTTTGCACAAAGGTCCAGTCTCATGCCAGATATCCTCAGCTGTAAACTCAAGCCAATAGTCCTGATGGTGGCGCTACAGCAAGCGTCTAAATTTCAAAACTTTGAAAATTCATAACAAATCAACCATATGTGCTACAACTTCACAACTTTCATCAAACTGTAGCCCCAATACTCAAGAAACGTTTGTTCATTTAAACCTATTAAAAATTATGAGGTTCATCACTCTGTTTTTTTCAAAAACTGTAAAACTTCTTAAACCTATCTCTTCCCACAATTTTTGCTCAATTGACACCAAACTTGCTACAGAGCATCTTCAGACTGTCCTACAAAAACTACGTTTCTCAGATTTTTGAGTTATCAAAAATTGAGCCTACAGTGCATCAAAATGTTTGACTGTAAACGGTACTGTAAACACATACATGCAAATTCTTGCTAAATAAATCTTCAGTGTTCATGAAAAAAAATGACAAAATTCTAGAGTCATGGTAAATGAAGTGTTGCAAATTTCAGAATTTTATCTCAAAAACTGAATTTTTGACAGCATTTTGAATTTTGCTCTAATGTGAACAATTGGAGTCAATGTAAAAATGGCAAATTTATACATCAGTTTTTCACTTATTGAGCAAGTCAGTCATTGTTACAAACAAATTACCAACATCTCCATGCTGTCTAGATGCAATATGTGTATTTTCAGATTTTTGTTTCGATAACTGAATTTTTTACAGTGGTTTGAAATCTGCTTTTCCATGCATGGACGGCTGCTAAACCTGCACGTCTGGCTTAGTCAATTTGTGAAGCTACACATGAATTGTCACTGACTAATTAGCTCAGTGAGATAGAAATTGATTCTTAGTCTCAGAGGTTGTGAGTTCAAGCCTCAGCTGATGCAAAAGGCAGATTGTGTTGCTAAATTCCTAAATGTCTTCCAATTCTTCTGCTTGTTGCTCAGAATTGCCTAAAAATGCCCGGACCCGACCCATCGCTGCGCAGCAGCTATAATATGGTTTTGAAATGCGGCCCAGTTGAAATAGTAATTGAATAGCCCTGCTGTAGTTTGTTTGTTTGTTAGCTATCTAACAACACATCAAAAATAATTGTAAGCCAGTCTTGTTCAGTGAATCAGTTTATCATGTACACTCAAAAAACATTTAGGCCTAATATTCAAGATTGTTTTTAAAACATATTAAAAACACATTGGGTTGGGGCATCGGTGGCTTAGTGGTAGAGCAGGCACCCTGTGTACAAGGCTGTTGCCAGCGGCCTGGGTTCAACTCCAGCCTGTGGCCCTTTGCTGCATTTCACTCGCTCTCTCTCTCCCCCTTTCACGCTTGTCTGTCCTTGGCTTAAAAATGCCCCCAAAAATATCCTTAAAAAAAAAAACACGTTGGATTTATTAGTACTATGAAATAAATCACATTATTACTTATTATACTCATTATTATTACTTACGTTTTATTTATTCATTTCACAGATAGTTATACATCCTTAGTCCTTAAATTAAATTCTTTATGGACGTGGACTTAAAATCATTGTTTTATTTTATGGCCTTGCTGCCCTGGCTTTTGGGGGTCCATGTCATTGGTTCGACAGCCCATTGGTTCGACATCCCATTAGTCCGACTGTCCGCGGTGCTGAACGGCTCGCGGCGGGCGTATGGTGCTCCGCGACCGGCTTGAGGCGGAGCAGGCTCACGGCTTATGTGTTTGTCACTTTCTTTTTCATTTTAACCCACACCATGATCTTTTCCTGACCCTAACCAAGTGTTTTTTGTGCCTAAACCTAACCAGACCTTAACCACAGGGCATCATGATGATTTCGGAACGGACTTCGGAACAATGGGTTTAATATGGTCGGAACAATGGGATGTCGAACCAATGGGCTGTCGAACCATTGGGCAGTTCCCGGCTTTTGGCCTTTGTGCCCTCAAAAAATTGACAACACGAAAGGCCAAGTGGCCTTGCCCCTAAAATGACGAAATTCCAGGCCTGGTATGCACTCACCCTCTTTCTCTCCTATGGAGGTATTTTTGTGTCTTTTTGTTACAATCATATAAAACTGTTTTGAGAGCATATTTCTTGAACTGCAATCAAAAATCAAGTTTGTAAAAACATATGATCATTTTGCTTATAAGTTTTGCTTGCAGATGAGTCCTCCTGCTTGCGAGTTATAAAGTTTTGCTTGCAGATCAGTCATCTTTGCTTGCGAGTTAAAAACTTTTGCTTGCAGATCAGTCCTCTTTGCTTGCGAGTTGAAGTTTCGCTTTCAAGTTCAAATGCACTTAATGGGTGGGGCCTACGCTGATGGATGAGAAAAAAGTTTCTATTGGTGGGTTTGACGTGGCCAGAGATGGGCAGAAATACATCACAATGTATTTTGATACAAAATACAAAATACACCTCAAATAAATGTATCAAAATAAAATACAAAATACTGGTGCCAGAAAATGTATCAAAATAAAATACATATATTTTGTATTTTCAAATACAGAAAATACTTATTTTTCTTTTTTCTTTTTAGCAGCGACCCGCAGCTCTATAGGTCACTCTGTCGGTAGGTTGGTTGGTCGGTTGGTCGGTCAGTCCACAAAGCTTTTCGTGAATAACTCAAAGTCCTTGACCAAAAATGTTCAAAATTTGCACACTGCAACTAGAGACCATGAGTAACTATACCAGAAAGAATGCCCACGATTCGTCCATATGTGGCGCTATACTAAGCGATTCAAATCTTTTTGTGAATAACTCAAAGTCCTTGACCAAAAACATCAAGCCAGTTGACATCTGTCACACTCAGATAAAATATTTACCTTGACAGACAATCTGTTGAACTTGGAAGACGTGAGCAGCAAGGTAGTCTACTGGTAGTGTGGGTCCATCCACGTGAGCTGCATGCCTGGCAAGTCTAGTCTAGCTGTGTTGTGAACTGTCCACCAACGGTCTAGCTAAACAGCAGCAAGATACTGTAGCTACTGTAGCTAGCTAACTTGTTTGCTGTCTAACTTGGAGCCTTTGGAGCCCTGTGTTCAACATTTTTCAAATGAAAAAGAGAAAAAAAAGCTAGGGACATGTAGGCCACCCTAAAATATTATTTACTGATTCAGATTTAGATTCAGACAACTTTATTGATCCCACGTGAGGCAATTCATTCGTAACATACTCATCCCAAGCATCAACCACAACAACATACAATTTCCTATGTTATGCACAGTCCAGTAAAACAGACCACTAGGTCATTGAAGGGCACATTGAATGGCCCAAGTTTAAAAAAAACATATAGATAAAAATATTTTTTTAAAAATAAGTAAAAAATATTGTTACATCCAATATTATAAGAATGTGTAGCCTATTTTTTTTGTTTTTTTGATTCATGGAGAAAGTATTTTGAGTATTTTAAATACAAAATTACTCCACTCAAAAGTATTTTGTTACAAATTACATTTGCTTTTTATCAGCTTTATCAAATACAAATTACAAAATACTAAAATGTAATTGAAATACTGCCCATCCCTGGATGTGGCTCCATACAGAGCGGGCTACACCCATGATTCCCTCTCTCCCACGGAAACGCTCGACAGTTTCTTTGAAAGCAGAGTCCAGGGTGAAGTTTTTGGAATACTCCGATGCCAGCAGTTGCGTGTAGATAGGATAACTGCAGTATTTTATTACCTGTCTCCATTGTTTGACGTCAGAGCGATGGTAAATAGCTGTTACTAACTACTAAAATCCCACATCCTGTGTTAAATACAATGTCTCTTAACTATATTTACAAAGAAGCTTGATTCTGCACTATGCACTTAGCCCGTATGTGAATGTTTACCGTTGCTATGGCAACAAGTGACAGCTGACATTAGCGTTAGTTAGCTTAGCTCAATCTTCCGACAAACAATAACCCATAAAATTATAATTCAACATATTTAAACAAAATCAACAACAGCTACCAACAGTTACAGTCCTTACAACCTTAGCTAATGTGTTGTCACAGGTTAGATTGTCAAAATTAAAGTAATAACAGCTTAAATCCCTGAGGAACTACGCTAGCATTAGTGACGGTTGCATCCACTCGTATGCAGTTACCTTTCGTTAGAGTTCCCTCAAACAATATCATGAAGTTATCTACTAAGGGTACACTACTGATAAAATCCTGATGGTGCTTAGGTGACATTTACCCACCTGAAAGAATAAATGAAAACAAACGGTGATTTTGCTGGTCTTCAGTAGCTTTACTCTAGGTGTAACTGCCAACTGAAGAACGCAGCGCAAACCAACTGTTTATATACCCAGATTTGCTCTCGTGCCTTTACTCAAATCAGTTATGCTTTAAATTGAATGGGGGGTATCTGTATGGCATCTGTAAAGATACAAAATCGATATCATATGCATAAAATAATGTAACAATTGAGGGGGCAGATACACATAAATACCCTATATGTCACACTAACTTTATTTGTGAGCGCGCTATCTGCTCTCTTTGGGTGGCATATCCAGCTGCTCGACCTAACGACCAACGAAGGAGGCTGCTCCTGTTGCTAGCTACCCCAACTACACTACCACGAAAGCAGCGGCGGCCTCCGCTGTTGAATTAGGTTGCGCTATTTTTGTCGATCGGGTTAAAATGGCCTTTCCGTTAGAAGTTACATCGCCATCTACTGCTTTGGCATGTGTATTACATCACTTGGTAGTGACCCACTCGTGTGGGCAAATTTTTTTTGGCCCGAAAAACTTCGGTTTCAGAATTCATTTTCGCCACAGCTCCCGCACTGAATTCCCCGTGAACTACTGAACTCCCATGTTGCTTTGCAAGCGTACTAGACGAGACTGGCCAATAGAGACGTGTCTTAGAGCTTTCAGTTTAGGCCCCGCCCCGCCAGGTTCAACTGTTTACTCGCAAAACTTTTTGACTTGCAAACAAAAATGTTAGATCACTCTCAAACAAAAGTTTCATTTTAAATGACTTCATTTTAACCCATAATGTAGACTTTTTATTTCTCACAGAAACCTGGCAAAGACCTGGTGAAGTCAGTGCCTTCTCTGAATTGTGTCCTCCAAATTACAAATTTCTTACCTCACCGCGCACCACTGGGAGGTTTTGAATTGATGTTGTGTAATATTGAAAGATCAACTCCGGTACTTTGTGCACTCATATAGGCCCTCTAAATTAAATCCAAAATTTATAGATGAGTTCTCTCACTTCCTATTCTCAGTGCTCATCAATTCTGATCATGTGCTGATCCTAGGAGACTTTAACATTCATGTCTTCTGCCCATATGATGCACTCCCCCGGGACTTTCTGAATTGAATTGATTCTTTCAATCTTATCCAGTCAGTCATGGAGCCCACTCATATACATGGTCATACTCTGGACCTTATTTTAACATCTGGCATCCCTGTCCCATCTGTCCAGATCAAGAATTCGGATTTGTCTGATCATTGGCCTATTATGTTCTCCACCTCACTTCCTTGCAAGGCTCCTAAACCTTGTCAACCACACAGCTACTCCAGGTCTATTACTTCCCTCACTATCCATCAGTTCTCTGATGGAGCCTCTGCTCTCTTCTCTGAAGCTTCCCCTGGTGACCAAGGCACAGAAGAACAAGTAAATCATTTTAATCGCATGGGCAGCAATATTCTCAATTCAATTGCCCCTTTTAAAGTTATAAAAGGAAAAACCAAAACTCAGCCCTGGTTCAACTCCACAACTCGGTCACAAGAGCAGAGAGGAAATGGAAGAAGGATAAATTACAAGTGTCCTACCAGCATCTGAGACAGTGTCTTATTAATTATCAGAAATGTGTCAAAGCAGAGAGATCCAAATACTTTTCAGATATTATATCCAAACATGTCCACAGGCCCAAAGTTTTATTTGACACAATTAACGCAATACTTAAACCAGTATTCACAAAGTCTAATGATGCTACACCAGATACCTGTGAACATTTTCAACATTTTTCATCAACAAAATTGACAATATTCGTTCCCAGGTTGTGCCTCCTTCTTTTGATCCTTCAGAGCCATCTTTATGTTCCTCCACTTTAAACAATTTCAACACACGCCTTGACACACATCATTTCATGAATCCGAGTTCATGCTCTTTGGATATTATCCCCTCTCACCTATTTAAGGAAGTGTTGAACTCTGTTGGGCCCAGTGTTCTCTCAATAATTAATAGCTCTCTAGTGAACGGCTATGTCCCTACATGCTTTAAACACGCTGTCATTCACACTCTCATCAAAAAAGAAAATCTTGATCCATCTGCCCCCGGTAACTACCGTTGTTGTTTTCTCTCAACTCATCTCCTGCCTTGACAGTTACAGCATTCTGGACAAATTTCAATCAGGCTTTAGAAAACAACATAGCACAGAATCTGCCCACTTGGACCACTTGGAGCATGTTGTTGGCATTCAGGGACTGGCCGTTCAGTGGTCTGCTTCCTACCTCCAAGGCTCAGCCTCTGTCCAAATTGGTAATGTGTACTCTCCGCGAACCATCACCTTATCGTGGTGGAGAGGTTTGTGTGTCCCGGGGAACCCGAGAGCTATGTTGTCTGGAGCTTCGTGCTCCTGGTAGGGTCTCCCTTGGCAAACTGGTCTCGGGAGAGGGAACAGACTAAGAATGGTTCAACCACTGCCTTGTGGCCCGGGAGGGATAAGGCTAAGGGAGCACACCCTGACAGAAAAGCAACCTCTAGGTAGGCCAATCTCCCGCCTAAAGGGCAAATTTTTTGAATTACAGAAACACTGAACAAAAGAACCACCTTAGAATTGGGAGGAAGAGGACCTTCAACTGGAAGGAGGATGAAGCCTTGTGGTCAAAGCCAACAGGAAGCCACAAGGCGGAAGCTTCTTAATCCTAAATCTATCACAAAGATCGGAACATGGAATGTGCGCTCAGTGCATATCACAGGAAAAGTGCAGACCATCGCTAATGAAATGAAGGCATATGGCATCCATATACTTGGAATTGCAGAAGCCAGGTGGAAGGAAGCAGGACAAACATGGCTCTCATCAGGAGAATCAATCATATACTCCAGGCACACGGGAGATAATGCTGCTCACTCAGATGGGGTGGCAATCATGCTATCAAATGAAGCCCAGAAGACCCTCTTAGGATGGGAACCAGTGAGCCCAAGGATCATTATGGCCAAATTCAAGACCTCACATAAGCGCATCGTTGTTAACATCATCCAGTGCTACGCCCCCACCAATGAAGCAGAGGAGGAGGCAAAACAAGATTTCTACCAAAAGCTAGAGGAAACCATGAGAAAATGTCAAGAGAAGGATCTCACCATTTTAATGGGGGATGTGAATGCAAAGGTTGGCAGCGATAACACTGGCTTTGAACAAGTGATGGGAAAGCATGGCCTTGGAGAGATGAATAAGAATGGAGAACTCTTTGCCAACCACTGCGCTAATAACAATCTTGTCATTGGTGGAACCCTCTTCCCCCACAAACCATGCCACCGGGTTACTTGGGTATCTCCTGACATGAAGACAGAAAACCAAATAAATCATTTCTGCATCTCCAAGAGATTCAGGAGAAGCCTTCAAGATGTTCGGGTGAAGAGGGGTGCTGACGCAGCCACGGACCACCATCTATTGGTAGCTAACTTAAAACTTAAGTTGAAAAAACATCACAACAGCAAACAAATAAACAAGCAGACTTCCAAATAGAACTTAGAAACCGCTTCATAGCACTAAAAGAAATGGAAGAGGAACCTAGAACAATAGAAAACCACTGGCAGCAAGTAAAGGAGGCATTTACAGGGGCCTGTGAAGCATCAGTCGGGCCCAAGAAGAGAAAACACCAGGAGTGGCTCTCACCTGACACCCTGATCAGAATAGAAAAAAGGAAGAAACTTAAGGATGTATTAAACAATAGCAAAACAAGAGCAGCTAAGAAAACAGGTGGGGAGGCATATGGTGGAGCAGACAGGGATGTAAAAAGGAGTGCTAGGAGAGATAAGAGAAACTTTGTAGCTAAGCTTACAGCAGAAGCGGAGGAAGCTGCAAGGCAGAACAACATCAAAGCTCTCTACAACAACATCCGACTCCTGACCAAAAAATACCACAAAGGGAACCACCCAGTTAAAGATAAGGGAGGAAGGATATTGAATACACAAGAAGAACAAATGAAGAGGTGGGTCAAGCACTTCTCGTACCTACTGAACCAACCATCTCCGGCAGTAAGAGCAAATATGCAACCTGCAGAAGTCCCCCTGTCAGTTGACTGCAGACGGCCAACCAAAGCAGAGATTAAAAAAGCCATCAGGCTCTCCAAGAACAACAAGGCCCCAGGTCCAGATAATATACCGGCAGAAGCTCTTAAAGCAGATGTTGAAACATCCTCGCAAATGCTATATGACCTGTTTGGTAGGATCTGGAAGGAAGAAAATGTGCCTGGGGAATGGAAGGAAGGCCATCTGGTAAAAATACCCAAGAAAGGCAACCTAAGCCTCTGCGACAACTACAGGGGTATAATGCTTCTATCCGTACCAGGCAAAATCCTAAACCGGGTAATCTTGCAACGCCTCAAGGCAGCAGTGGATGCAGAGCTTAGAGACAACCAAGCTGGATTCAGGCAAAATAGATCATGTGCCGACCAAATAGCAACCCTGCGAATCATTCTTGAGCAGTCACAAGAGTTTAAGTCACCACTTTACACAGTATTTCTGGACTTTGAGAAAGCATTCGACAGTCTGGATAGGGAAGTGCTCTGGCAACTGATGAGAAACTACGGCATACCAGAGAAGCTCATCACCATCATCAAGAACATCTATTCTGGAATGCAATGTAGAATCATACATGAAGGCCAGCTGACAGAGGCATTTCACATCACAACAGGAGTTAGACAAGGCTGCCTACTTTCTCCATTACTATTCCTCTTAGCGGTCGACTGGATCATGCAGCAAGCTACTGACAACAGGCGCAATGGGATCCAGTGGACCCTGTTTACACAACTGGACGACCTAGACTTCGCAGATGATATTGCATTACTGTCCCAAAACCACCAACAAATGCAAGAGAAATTAAGAAAGGTAGAACAGAAGGCAGCTGAGACAGGTCTCCACATTAGCACACAGAAGACCAAAGTGCTCAAGGCCAATACAAAGACGCTGGCCAGCTTGATGGTTAACCACCAACCACTAGAGGAAGTCAACTCCTTCATTTACCTGGGAAGTGAGGTAGCGAGTGATGGCGGATCAGAGGGGGATGTAAAGAGGAGAATTGGCAAGGCAAGAGCTGCATTTGGCATGATGGGGGCCATATGGAGGGCACGTAACATCACACTCAAGACCAAAATACGGCTAAGCATAAAAACCATACTCCTCTACAGATCTGAGACGTGGAAAACAACAAAGAACCTCCTGAATAAGCTACAAGTCTTCACCAACCACTACCTCAGACGTATTCTTAACATCAGATGGCCTGATAAAATAAATAATGAAGAGCTGTGGGGAAGAGTAAAGCAGCCTGCGATAGAAGTAGAAATAAAGAAACGAAAATGGGGATGGATTGGGCACACATTGCGTAAACCGAAGAATTCCATCACACGCCAAGCCCTGCAGTGGAAGCCACAGGGTAAACATGGTAGAGGGAGACCAAGAAACACCTGGAGGAGGAGTGTCACAGCCGAGATGGAAAGAGCTGGATACAGATGGCAAGTTCTGGAGAAGCTGGCACAGAACAGGACAAGGTGGAGAAATATTGTCAGTGGCCTATGCTCCTTCTTGGAGTAACAGGCCTAAGTAAGTAAGTAAGTAAGTTTAGAAAACAACATGGCACAGAATCTGCCCTGACTTACTATTATCTTTAGACTCGGGATGTTATGCCACTCTGATTCTCTTAGATCTTTCAGCGGCATTTGATACTGTGGATCACTCCATTCTCTTGGACCACTTGGAGCATGTTGTTGGCATTCAGGGACTGGCCCTTCAGTGGTTTGCTTCCTACCTCCAAGGCTCAGCCTCTGTCCAAGTTGGTAATGTGTACTCCTCCTCTGCTCCCATCTCCTATGGTGTTCCTCAAGGTTCCATTTTAGGCCCAATTTTATTTTCATGATACATGCTTAATATATGCTATATTAAGGAAATACAATATATCTTATCACTGTTATGCAGATGATTCCCAGTTGTACCTCCCTTTGAAACCGTCAGATCCTTGCAGCATTAATTCACTATTACACTGCATTAATGACATAAAATCTTGGATCGCACAGAGCTTTCTCCAGCTGAACCATGACAAAACTGAAGTCCTCATCTTTAGCCATACAGACATTTCTGCCTCTGTTACCAGTGCTCTTGGCCCTCAGTCCTCACATTTAAAATCTCATGTAAACAATCTTGGTGTCATCTTTGACTCTAGCTTTAAATGTGATAAACAGATCAACTCAGTTGTCAGTTCAAGCTTCTTACATCTAAGATCCTTTGCAAAACTTAAATCATTTCTGTCCATAAAAGATTTAGAAATTCTGGTTCATGCTTTCATCTCCTCCCGATTAGATTACTGTAATTCCCTCTACACCGGCATCAACCAGTCAGCTCTGTCACGCTTGCAGCTCGTTAAAAATTTAGCAGCAAGACTCATTACTGGTACCAGGAGAAGTGATCACATGTCCCCTGTATTGGCCTCGCTTCACTGGTTACCTGTAAAGTATAGGATTGATTTTAAGACTCTTTTATTTGTTTTTAAAGCACTGCATGGACTAGCACCAGATTATATTTAAGAACTCCTCACTCCCTATTCCACCTCTCGTCGCCTCAGATCCACTGACAAATCACTGCTTTCCATCCCACTTACAAAGTTAAAAACCAGAGGTGACAGAGCTTTTTCAGTTGTTGGTCCGAAACTGTGGAACATCCTGCCACAAACAGTTAGATCCTCACCCTCTATAAATATATTCAAAGCCCGGCTAAAAACCCATCTCTTTGCCCTAGCTTTTGGTGCTACATCATGAGAACATTGTTTATTTACTATCTTTAATACTCTCTCTCTCTTTCCGTCTCCTCTGTCTTTACTTCTATGTTTCCTTTGAATATTTTTTAATGGAATCCAAGCAATGGAAATCATCAGCCAAAGCATCTTACAAAATTTGTTAAATATTCATCTTTTTCACTGAATTTGCCCAAGGCATCTACAGTATGTATCATGTTTAAAATCAGTCCAGGCTTTAAACAAAGTTGGACCTTATTTCTAAGACCTTTTGTATTGATGTTTTTAAGAAGACCTGTGAGCAGGAACTCTACTGTTTTGGTTGATTATTTTTCTTGGTTGTGCATATTTGTATCCATTGTAAAGCGCTTTGGTCAACGATTGTTGTTTTTAAATGTGATCTATAAATAAAGTTGACTTGACTTGACTTGACACCAAAACTATCACTTTTTGTGCTAACTAGAAGCCATGGATGACAAGAGGGGTTCACAGGCTCCTGAGAGCTTGGGATGCAGCCTTTAGAGCCAGTGACACCGCAGGCCTTGCAACAGCAATAGCTGATCTGTCCCGTGCAATCAGAGAAGCAAAACTTCAATACAGCAAGAAAATATCTGGACACCTCAGCAACACTAGAGATGCACAAGTTCTCTGGCGGGGCATCCAAACCCTCACAGACTACAAATCCCCACCCTGGACTTGCGATAATGACATCTCCTTACTAAACTGCACCAATGAATTCTTTGGTTGCTTTGAAACACAGAACAACACACCGGCACAGAAGACAACCCCTCCCCCGGGCGAGCAGGCTGTGTGTCTGTTCACAGCCAGCATGAAGAGGATCCTCTCCAGGATCAACCCACGCAAGGCGGCTGGACCAGATAACATATCTGGTCGTGCCCTAAAGGACTGTGCCGAGAAACCCAAGGATGTCCTCACGGACATCTTCAACATCTCCCTGAGCCAAGCGAGCGCCCCACGTGTTTCAAAGCCGCCACAATAATACCAGTTCAAAAGAAGCCCCACCCATCCAGCTACGATGATTATCAGCCCATAGCACTGACTTCCACCATCATGAAATGCTTCAAGCGGCTGGTCATCCACGACCCGTTTCAGTTTGCATACAGGTCAAACAGGTCCATACAGGACACCATTTCCCCTGCTCTCCATCCAGCCCTCATCCACCTGGAGTCAAAGTACTCATACGTGCTGTTCCTAGACTTCAGTTCAGCATTCAACACAATCATTCCCCAGCAGCTTATACAAAAACTCGGACACTTGGGACTCAAAACTTCTCTGTAACTGGGTGCTGGACTTTCTAACAGGGAGGACACAAAATGTGCAGGTTGGCAGCAACACCTCCATGACCATCATGTTGAGCACAGGGGCTCCGCAGGGGTGTGTGCTAAGCCCACTGCTCTTCACACTGCTGACCCACGACTGTGTGCTAACCCACAGCACCAGCCACATCGTCAAGTTTGCGGATGACATGACTGTGGTGGGCCTCATTCCCAACAATGATGAAGCCAACTACAGGAGTGAGGTGAGTCAACTGGTCCAGTGGTGTAAGGACAACAATCTCTTCCTCAATGTGGGGGAGACCAAAGAGATTGTCGTGGACTTCCACAGCATCCCCCACTGACCATCGACGGTGCTGCTGTGGAGAAGGTGAGTAGCACCAAGTTCCTGTGGACGCACATCTCTGAGGACCTCTCCTGGACCAACAACACCACATCCCTGGCCAAGAAAGCTCAAACACGACTGTACTTCCTCCGCAAACCAAGGAGAGCAAGAGTCCCACCCCCCATCATGTACTCTTTCTACAGAGGCACCATTGAAAGTGTCATCACTGGCTGCATCACTGTGTGGCACGGAGGCTGCACTGCCTCCTGTCGGAAGACTCCGCAACGCATAGTGAATACAGCCAGCAAGATCATTGGTACCCCTCTGCCCTCCCTCACAAACATCGTCAGCACCCGCCTCACTCGCAGAGCTATCAGCATTGCTGGTGACAAGGTACCGGAGCCTCCGGGCCCACTCCGGAAGACTTACAAACAGCTTTATCCACCAGGCTGTCAGGATGTTGAAATCTATCCACTACTTCCCCCTATGCCCCCCACCCCTGGATTGTAATTCCACCCAATGCACATAAAGACTACCTCTGCTGTTTTGCACATAGACTCACTACATCTGCACCCCGGTGTTATATTATACTATATTATATTATATTATATTATAAACTGCTGCTGACTGTCTGTTTTTACACTGTGCACATTACTTCACTTTACCTTAACCATTTGCATGACTCCATATCATATCTGCTGCTGTTGGTCATTTGCACTACATGTACATCACGTACATCCCATAGGCTGCTCTAACATGCACCCTGATCACCTTGATTGTACATAGGTTTAGAGTATCATCTAGAGTGTTTTGTCTTTTAGTTA
Organism: Epinephelus moara; assembly: GCF_006386435.1. Lineage (NCBI taxonomy): Eukaryota > Metazoa > Chordata > Actinopteri > Perciformes > Serranidae > Epinephelus > Epinephelus moara. The sequence continues at coordinate 44,660,026 of NC_065510.1, forward strand.
TACTGCTTAGTTTTACCTTTATTTTTACTTGTATATATTGTTCTATTGTATTATTATTCCAATTTAGCTTTCTTTTAGCTCTTAAATTGTATGACATTATATTAGGTGAGAGGGAAACGACATTTCGATTCTCTGTATGTCCTGCACATATAGCAATTAACAATAAAAACCCTTTGAACTTTGATATGTACTTTTTGCCTCAAGACAGTAGAGTGTCTTGTAAATTGTGTTGGTGCCCCCAAATCCTTAAAATTTGGCTGGTATTCGAATAAAGTGGATGTGGCTTAGCTGATACAGTGCAAAACCGAGCTGTGGAGATATGGACCTGCAAAGGACTATTGGCCTTCAAACTTCTCCTTCACCTCCCTCCCTTGGGATAAGTTGCAGAAGACACACACTTTGAATTCTTTCATTTGTATGGACATTCATGTCACTATCAAGTTTGGAAAACAAACTCATAAAACTGCTAAGTGTTTAAATTCTTCTTACCATTAAATCTGTCCTGGGCTGTGCAGTGCAAAGCTTCTGCCTTTTTCGCAATAAAGCTGTTACTATTTGAAAAGGAATACAACTACATAACAGAGAATTTTTGGTTAAATAACGTTGTGGAATTCTTCAGTTACAGAGATTTTATGTTGTCAGCTTTGGTCTGTCTCACAAGACAATGGAGTATGAGATTAGTCTGTGGTTGAGTTGCAGTGCTTGTTGTGGCTGAACAGTCCTCTTCTCAAGTGGCAGTCTCTGCAGGTGTAGACCATGCCTAATTCTGTGGATGCTTATCTTTTCTTGCTCTTTTAGATGCCTACTTTGATGGCAAGCCTCATGTTGTGATCTGCAGCTACAGCTTCCCAGCCTGAATGGTTGAAGTTGCAGTCCTTTGTTCCTGTACTTAAGAAAAAGCCTTCCAGCAGGTCTGAAACCAGTGGAAAGCTCATCATACAGCATGTCTCTGGAGGTCTGGCCATCCTACATGTGGCTGACATGACTAAACCAGCGCAAGTGCTTTTGAGTGAGCAAGGTGAACATGCTTGTTATTCCTACCCATTCCAGAACATTCTTGTTTGGAATGCAGTCCTGCCAACCAGATGATACCCAAAATCCTTCTGACACAGTGTAGGCATTAGTCTGCATTGTATGGGAAATACCTTTTTGAGAATGTTTGCACTCGTAATAAAGTTTGGGGCACCACTCTCATTGGGTGATTAGCAGCGACTAATCAAATTAATAACTCTGTAAACCAATTATTAATTCGTCGAGGACAAGAGAGAGGAAATACAAGAGGAAAACAAAAGAGAGCGAGCGCACCAGAGTGCACATGTTTTTGACTGGCCAAAGTGAGCGGATCTGATAAGGCGCTCTTCTTAGTTGTAAAACAGGTTGATTCCTTTATTTCAAAAGAAACTAATGCTTCTTATTATACCAGATCATATACTTTGACATGTTATACGTGATAGGCACATACTCTTCTCATTATGGTCAAAATCGGTTCTTAACATCCAATTAAAATGAATACAATTGAAAACAACCTATAGTTGCGACAGATAATGATAATAGTAGTGGTGACATAGCTGTGGAAATTGATCGCAAAGTCACTTTTATGCTCTAGATATTTTCTCTCAGCCAGTTATAATCTCTCCTCACCTATAACGACCCTGCATGATCATCCTTGCTGGCCTCTGGTCCACTGTCTCCTCCCTGACCCTGCTCTTTATACTGTGGCAATAAAGATTAAAAAAAATAGGTGCAAAGCAATAGTGAGCACAAGCTCTTATTAAGGTGGGTTTATTCCTAGCATGAAACTAGCTAGCAAGCGATTTAACATAGGTAACAATAACATTAGTATTCTTGTTAACTAGCTTAACTTGATATATTGGCATCTATTAATTAGTCATCATTTAGCTAACATTATCTACATGTAACAGCATTACTCAACTTACACGGTTTGTTTGGAAGAAACTGTGCAAGGGTTTTTGCTTCTTGCTGGCTGCTTTGCTGAACATAGTTAACACAGCGGTACTGCCCAGCAGCACACCTCTTGTCTGTGTGCCATTGATTCTGATCACAACATGACAGCGTGTGTATGCGCCTGGCGCCGCCTACTTATGGTGCGTTTAAAGACGGCTCGGAAAAACACGTTACCACATGTTAAAAACAAATTGAACGGTTGTAACGGCTGTAAAAAAAGTGCGGGGGACAGAGGGCACAGATACGGGAAGTGCGGGGGACATGTCCCCTGTGTCCCCCCCTCAAATTACATTAGAGAGACACATTTTGTCATTAAGACTTACATTTTGTTTGAGCCCACAGACCCAAATAGTCTATATTTGTATATTTTGGTCTACAAAAATAATGCTTTCCAGTCAATGTGAATTACAATAGGCCTACTGCAGATCATCACAACACAAACTCGGACAAACTGATTGGCAGCTCTAGTGGGGGTGGCCAGGCAGGGTGGCCAATCATATTCCAGGGGTAGTTGGTGCCACCCCCAGCCACCCTGGTGGCCACGCCCCTGACAGGTCGAAGGTTGGTATTCTTGACTGCTTTATTGTTGACAGTGTCCTCCCTTGAAAAGAACATCTAGTTCATACTCTGCCCATCTCTCCATCTATCACCTAAAGCAGACTTTAGGGGTGCAATCTTGGTGAAACTTGGGCCAAAGGCTTTCCCCATGCCCTTATACTTGGTCCTGATGTAGCAACAGTCAGTGGAAAGCTGGATACTCTGATAAAGGTGCAGCCAATAGCCACTCAGTACTTTTACATGACATCAGAGAAAATTGATTTATTATGTTAGTCCGACTAGAACTGGACTTGTAATATGTAAACATGTCAGTCCGACTGAAATTGTACTAAATCAAATTTCTCAAAGTCAGACTAACACACCCAGATAATGTGATTGGGGATCGAGTTACTCCTGCATGTATACTGTCAATTGGACCCGAACTGGCCTAGGTGTTCCACGCATGCTAAACAGTTTCTGCCCTGGGCTTTGTCCCGGAAGTTGAATAGCATTAAATGCGTAACAGAAGAAGAAGCCGCTGACAACATCATGAAATCTGTATCCAGAGCCCTGCATTTTTGGATGGACAACATGTACCTCAGGAAGCTCAGTATTACATTGCTGTGGATTACAAAAGTAAAGTTTCTTTTATGTCTGACCTCACAACAGTACTTTCTGATCCAAACAGCTGAGCTGCGGAGTAACACAGTGTGCAGCTCTGTATTACCCCTAGATTACTTCTTCTGTAAAATACAGACGTTTTACAGTTAAGAAAATCTAGTGCCAGAGAAAAGGTCTGTCAACCTCCGTCCACAGTAATGTAATGCTGAGCTTCCCTAATGTAATGCTGGTGGTTATTCCAAACAGGGGGCATGCCGACCGTCATCTACTGAAGGTAATACATTAACTATACACAAGTACCTCATACGTCCTGAATTAACCCTTTGTATGTAGTTATACAAGTTTTAAAGCTTCACAAACCTGTATAAACAGGAGAAAGAAAGAAACAGGTGGCAGGTGCTTCTGTTCAATACAGCTTTGCTGAGCAGAATGAGGAAACAAGAGCCCACAAAGAATGTCCATGGGAGAAGAGAAGCACCGCACTGCCTCCTGCCGGCAACACTGAATCGCTCAAAATGTATTATTAAAAAACACCTTGTAATCTTATCAAGAAGCAATAATTGACCATTATGGCTCAAATTAGGACGTTAATCTCACAAAAACAAAACAGTTGTTGAGTTGTTTGGACTGGAAGTGCACTTTGCCTCTATAAAATATTAATATTCTTTGCATCATGTCCAGTCTCTAAGAACAACGAATATGTCAGTATTACTCACTACATCCAAACAACACTTTAGTAAGTGTAGTGTAATTAACAATGCTACCTCGAGGGGGTTGCTAGTGGGGTTTAAGACATTTTTCTTAGTTAAAAAAGTAATTTTCCATGTGAAGACTTATTACAGAGGAATTACTTTTTAAATGAAACTTTCAGTATGTGTTTGACTGTAGTGTAAATAGAAGAGTTCTTTCTCATGTGTCATGATAGGCAATGCATGCACAGACAGGAAAGGCTCCATTTGAAGACCCTGTCCCCACAGATTAGCATTTGCATATGGTGGGTGAGTGAGGATAGGGGGGGCTGCAGAATTAATACAAGATCTAACAGGAATATTCAGTAAAATCTGAGACCCAAAGCTCTGAGCATCTCATTGTCATTGTGCAAGACCAAAGACACGAAGAAACAAGGTGACAGAATAGAAAACTAACTTTCACTCAGATGACTCAGATGTAATCACTGCTCAAGTGTTTCTGATACCACTTAATTGGGCACTGATTGTCTCCTTGCTTTTATTTTATGGCCCACAGTTAAAAGCGTAAATCCATCAGGGCTGAATCAGTGTATTGTATTATTGCACAAGATTTTTCACTTTGAAATCCTGCACAGACAATGCTCCGTATTTTCTGTCAGCTGCTAGGTCTTTCTAACTTTGTTTTTCTGTTTGGAATTCCATACAGATGTTTTTAGTCATACAGACCTAAACTCTGTGGACAGTGGTTTACCCTTTGCTGTCTACTGGCAACTACAGACTGTGTGTCTCATTAGAAAGAAATGGTGTAAAGTTGTGTCAACTGATCAGTGATCTCGCTGCCCAATTAGAAGTGTAGAACAAGAAGCCGGTAAGGCCCCAACCAAAGTTGACCTCTGAGGAGGAGAGAAACAGCAGACACAGAAGGGTCTGCTTTTTTCTCTTTTTGAGCTGCGAGAACAAATAAATCACGAGGTTGCTCTTGATTGGTCTGAATGTATCTCCAAGACAACCAGGTAGAAGAGTGAAATCACACAGCCTGCCCTGTTTGCTTTTGCAAAGCATCTTGGGAGCTGATAGGCAGAAAGATACGCAGGGAACGGAAAGACGAGGTAGGGCCCCCATGGAGGCTTTGATGAGGTACAAATAAAGGCATTTTCTTTGTCTTTCTTTGCCTCTCTGCCTTCTTAATGGTTCCCTGGGTGGGCTCAGGAATGTTGGAGTCAGAACTAAAAGTAGACCAAAGAAAGGCCCCACTTATCCAGACAAGAAGTAAGTTAATAAGTGGGTAGTTGAACCCACAGTGCTTTAGGCACTTTCCAATCAAGAATAGAAACTTTGCAGTAAGAAGTAAGAAGTAAGACTTTAGACACACAAACACACACACACACACACACACTATGAAGGGTCAAACGTTTCACCCAACCACACTACAACGCGTCACTTGCGCCTACTTAGGACACATCAGATCTAATCAAACCGCGTGAGCGCACGCCTACATTTTACATATGGTTACTATATTTACGGCCAGCATCTTTTCAGCAGTAGGCATTTGTGTTAATGTTTTCATTGTTAGTTAGCTCTTCCCACACTGGATTTAAATTGCACACAAGGGATTCACAGCAAACAAGGCATGCATGTAATGTAGCATCACCGATAACAGCCTCACTGTTTACTCTTTTCATATGGAATTGGAGTGGTATTGGAGTTCCTGCCCATGCACAACCCAACCCCAACCCAGTTACTAGTAGTTAGATACAGTTTAAAGAGGGTTAGGCCCTGATCACATGAAAGCGTTTTGCAGGTTGCAAAATGCGAGGCACACTGCACTGCCATTTGTTTTTAATTTATTGAATGTCACTGGTAAAAAAATTTAAAAAACAAAACAAACACTTGCTGTGCCTTTTTATTGTCCAAAGGTAACCACCTCATCACCTTCTTACCCTAACCTTCCTGTGTAATCAATCTACTGTTCATTTTGGCAAGCTAAAACTACCTACTTATTTTCACAATAATTAGTATTGTTGGGATCTAGGCCTCACCAAGGGGTGCCATTGTTGGGATCATGCCTTAACACGGGCCTGACCTGTGTATAAGTGCGTGTGTGTGTGTGTGTGTGTGTGTGTGAGTGAGTGAGAGAGAGAGAGAGAGAGAGAGAGAGAGAGGGGGTGTGTGAAACAAAGGGTCGTTTGGCCTATAAACAAATGGCTGACAACTACAAAATGGCCGAATCAAAGATGGTTTCAGATCAGGGGAGGTTTGCCTGACCATGTGGTCATGAAAAAACAAAGGAAAAGAAGCGGGAACTTTGAGTTGTCTTGGGTGTTGGGTGTAGCTATGTTGAAAGCCAATTTGTGAATGAGTATGTATTTGCGATTTGTGCTGCAAAGGGGTCTGGGTTAGTAGAGAGAATGTTTTGTTGAATGCAAGACTCTGTCTGCAAACAATCACAACAATAACTCAATAAACAGCATTAAATGACAATTGACAAAGTTAAACACTCTTGCTTAGCCTGTACAACTGCAATAATGCTATGCTCTGTTGTTACATTACCAACCCTTGAATGGATGGAGGGAAGAGTTGCTTTGTTGCGGCTGCTTTTGTTAGCCGGCAGAGGAAAGCTGGAAAGAGCTGTGGTTCCAGAAGCAGTCTTTACTGTGTCCTTGTTCTGAAGGTGCAGATCCGACGAAGCCAGTCGCTCCGGGTCCTTGCAGAGTTAGGCGTTGGGGTGCTAACTCAACCTGGTTCTCCTTGTAGCTGGAAAGTTAGCTGCAAACCTTGTGTTTGGCACACTAACTTCTCTGGTCTCCAGGTTCTGCTCCTGCTCAGTCAAGGTCCAGGAGCAAGAGCAAGAGAGGTCTGAATCAGAGCCGGTCAGCGGCTCAGGATAAAGAGCAGCAAGAGTCTGTAGAGCAAGTGCTTCTCCTACAGTTTCCCTGGTGACATCACAGAGTCACATGTCACTGTTAAAGTACTGTCCAATCAAGTTTGACAACTGGTCTCTCACTTAGGTGTGACAATGATGCCAAGGAGATGAGTCCTTAATGGCTGTCTTTTGTCTGAAGAACATTGAACAAAGAACCTTCACATGTCCAGTTTAGATCTGCACAAATGACAAATCATCTGTGGTCCAGTACAGTAAATCCCAACAGTATCTAGTTCCTAAAATGGACAGGCAGGGGGTACTTGCTGTAGCTCTTGTTGAGGATGAGAGGTTGTTAGCAAATTTTAGTCAGGTTCATTATGTTTAGATTTCAACTTTTGTGGGATTTTTTTGGGGATTTGCAAAACTATACATTTTNGTATAGTTTTGCAAATCCCCAAAAAAATCCCACAAAATTATATAGTGAACCTGACTATTTGTTGGGCACAGGGAAATGGAGCTCTGTGTGGGTCTGAGACCCTAAAAACGAGGGTGGATCACGGGAAGTACCACCAGTTGGTCCAGGAGCTTCACCTCCTGAATAGACATTTCAAGTACTGCACTCCTATCATTCCACGCCTGCTGTTTTCTATTGAGATGATGGTTACTGTGGTTTGTAAAGTCATATTGCTCTGGGTATCCAGTAACAACTACCACCAGTTTCTCCTCCATTGTTTACCAACTGTAAACTTGTTGTTGTGACTACCACAGAAGGCTCGACTCTTAAATAATCTGATTTGACAATGGTAAAAGTTGTATTTTTTTAAACTCAAAGAGTTCAGAGTGCTCCAGCAAAAACACCAGGTGGCTAGAGTGCAGAAATGTGAGGTCTGTAGCATCACAAAAACAGCGAGCAAAAAGCTTTATTCTCATCAAAAACAATTACAAAAAGCCACCTCCAGCTGTTGTGTGACTATGGCCTTATAGTGCCATGGGCTGAGCACTGGCTTCTTTAACACTGAGATCAAACTGTAAAAATAACCCGTGCTGATCAAATATGAACCAAGAGTGTGTCTCAAATCGCACACTTCCATTAGTACACTTCAATGTAGTGCACTATGTAGCCTACACTATGTACTTCTTGCATGGTGGACTAATTTCAACAGGGTAGTGTTGTCTCAAATTGTGCACTGCCATTTTGCACTTACTGGAAATGATGACAGCTTTTTTTAACTGCCTCTTCTTCTTCTTTGTCTTCTTCTTAAACTGCAAATTGCAAACAGATGGTGGAGCATTATCGACAACATTTGACTGCTATCTCCACCCACAGATAAACCACACTTACACCACAATGTCAGTGCTGATTAAAATGTGTCACTGTAGCTAGGACAAAGTTAGCTAGCTTGTGAATGCTAATGTTACATTACATCACATGATTGTCCAAGGAAACAAATCATTACAAACCCAACAAACATTACTAAGGGCTTCATTTGACAACAGTATTGGTATGTAATGCAATAAACATGTATAACTAATAGGCTCCTTGTAGTCCCCAGCCACCGTGTCGAAAGTTGAGACGTTTGCTCCTCACATCATTCCACACTCAACTTTTGGACCGTTTTGAGAGCACCAGTAGTATACTGCATTTTCCCGTACAATGCAGTGTGAACCCACTTACTGCATGTTTGTGTTTAGTACAGAGGTATGCAATTTGAGACACATTGCAAGATTCTGTTACTGCATTGCCTACTTCTCACTAGACTCACAAGTCAGTCTTTAGACGCTTTGCTTAACTAAAGACTGATGTCTTTCTCCCTGATTTTGTGTTTAGATGGGCGGATACAATTTCAGAGTTTAAAAAAACTCCCTACGTTGCAGAACCAATAGTAAATCCGCAGGGCGGTCCTTCGGTGGCTCGCTGAACTCTTGTGCTCGTAAGCATAGTCCGACTGCGTTAAAAGTTTTAAACAAAGTCGCTGTAAGTCCTTCATTTCCACAGTCTTGTGGACTGAGTACATGTTTGATAAAACAGAGTTAAATCTCTCAGCATCCATTTTCAAGCTCTCTGTGTGTTTGTTTCCTTGCGGACGAGAAAAGGGGGAGCGCACATTTCCGGGAGGGCGTGTCCTTTTAAAAAAATACAAGAGCCGTTGCTTTGTTGCCAGCCGTTTTCTCCGGTGTGTTAAACACACTTTAGAAAGGAGTGTCCCCAGACTATC
>NC_065510.1:44669861-44671492 GCF_006386435.1 Epinephelus moara
ATTTATGCTGTTCCACTGTTTAGTTGCACACATCAGACAGACTACACCTGCTACCTTAGTGAAACTCTTCTACATTAGCACATGAGCCATTGTGTGTTTTCATTTAATTTCATTCTTGAAAGAGTATTTACCCTAAACTCTGGCTATGTGGTTCTCCTTGTGCCAGCTCCAGCTATCGTACTGCAGCGATATTACGGGTGATGTCATATGTGCGTGCCACACTTTCAGTGCATTTCTGGACGTAAATAAACCTCTTAAATGGACAATGTCACAAACGAAAATACCTCATAAACGAGCCCATTACAGTAACAGTGGTAGTGATAACTAGTAACACTGCAACAACATGAACTGTCTCTGTTAACCATTTCCATCTGGTTACACAAGCTAATGCGCTAATAGCATATACATTTTTCCACACTGTATCTAACCGAATCACTTCAATATTATACCACACAGAAGTATTAAACTTTTGCAATTCGTAGGGTCCCCTAAATCTGTTGGTAAACCCTGCTAACTCTTCTTTGCTCCAATCCTCTGTCTTCCTCTTGCTTACATGGATGTATTAAAGTGGACCTATTATGCTTATTTTTAGGGTCNCAATAACTTGTTTTTTGAGGAATAGCTGGAATATGAAATGATGACAACTTTTCATTATATCGATATTGCAAGAAAACAACCTCACCGGGTCATTTTTGACCCACTTATGCATCTAAGGGTTAATATGTAATATTAGGGTCTAATGGAATGTGCTTTAATGTTCAAAAAACACATTATTTGTCTTATACTGCCCATTGCTGCAGCACCTCTGTCTGAGACGCTGTGTTTGGGCTTATGTCCCGCCTCCCCAGCAGCCCAGTCTGCTCTGATTGGTCAGCTCGCTCAGTCTGTTGTGATTGGTGCAACGCTTAAAGCGTGTATCGAAAATGTCACGCCCCTTACCTTATATGATTTCACCTCCGTAGGCTTCCGCTAACAACACCGCAAATTGAACACACTTCTATTATGTGTATCACAAACAAACCACTTCAGTTGCAACTGACTTCATTTTCAGTGATGTCAGGAGCAAAATTAATGGCCATCAGCATTGACGTTTTTTGTCACTTTCATTCACGTCATCGTGCTCAAGCTCAATGCATCGCCATAATGACATGCCAAAATTAGACACAGCCTACAGTTCCAATTTCTCAAAATGCATTTAATCAAGTAGAGATTTTCTTTCAAGAGAAACATCTACACAATGACTCTTGCAGCCAAAGGTGCTTCTGAAAAAAATCACTGACCGCTCATCTAGTCTTTGCCACATTTATACATCATGGAATCTGCTCCATCTCTTCCTCATCTGCTCATCTCTTTTCTTCTTGTTCAGTAAACAATCCTATGTGTTTCTCTTTTATTCTCACACTCTTATCATATTCATTCATTTACTCAGATTGATCATCTCTGGCAGGCTCCAAGGAGCTCAGTTGGGGAGGAGCAGCAGCCATTTTCTCCAACGAGCCATCACCATGCTAACAGTGAGGTAATTTAGTCTGTCTTCATGGATACTGCAGCTACTGCTCCACCTGAGCGAAGTCTTTGTGTTTGTATGTGTGTGTGTGTGTGTGTGTGTGTGTGTGTGTGTGTGTGTGTGT
>NC_065510.1:44671591-44679034 GCF_006386435.1 Epinephelus moara
TGTGTGTGTGTGTGTGTGTGTGTGTGTGTTGGTGGTGGTGGTGTGTGGGGGGTTATTAAATTCTGCAAGAGCAGATTGTAATTTGACAAATATTAACATCTGCTCATATACAGACGCCAAGTCACACTGTCTCACGACGCACTTTATTATCTCTGATTGTGTGTGTGTGTGTGTGTGTGCGTAATTTCTTTGTTCACCTGTGTCCTATAATCGTATACACGTAATCAGGAATCACCTTGAACATAATTTTGTACTGCACATTCATGACTTCAGTAAAAGGGATGAAAGAAAATACATCAATTACTTTATGCATAGCTTCCTGTTTTGTTTTCAAGAAGATACAAGACACAATACAGAATATTAGAATATTCTGCCTGATGTATTAACAATATATTCATCAGGAAGGAGGAAGTGTTAGGTGGTAATGTAGTGGCAAGGCCATATTATCATATTTAAATCACTGATTTAGAATGTTATCACTTTATTGAATGACCATTATCAGCTGATCATTCAAAGTGGTTTTTTTTGGTTTCACTTTCACTTTCATTAAGGTTAGGTGCCAATACTACTTGGTTAGGTATAAAAAGTGGTTTGAGTTAAAATGAATACCTTTGTTACATAGTGTGACAAACTTACATACATCAGTTAAAGTAAGTCAGCGTTGACTTTTGTTGGCAAACAGGACATGAACTGTGACCTCCTTAGTAACAGTTTTGTGTTTGTTTAACCCACCTGCCATACCAACCTTCTCCTTTCATGGAGGAGGTTGGTTGCTTTTTACACTGACATTACATCACCTGACTTCCTCCTTTATTCCTGTCATAATAATCATGACCACTAGAGGTCACTACCTAACAATGAACACGAACATTTAATGGTCTGATAACAGTCCTATGAACCTACTAGTAGGTGTAGCAGGCCCATATCTATGAGGTTGATAACCACAGATTACTGCTGTTCAGTTGAGTGATAATGTTTGTAGCAAGTGCAGCTAAGCAGGTCTAAGTAGGTAACAATAATTAGACTGCAGGACTAGTGAGGGACAGGTGGAACTTGTCAGGGCAAGGCAGACAATCAAAACTGGCAGCAAAACACAAGACAGCAGGTAAAGTGATCTTAAACGAGAAGAGATGTGGGTAATGAAATAAAAGAGAAAACACTAAGCATGAATAAAGAATGGAATTAATGAAAGGAAAAACATGACCTCCTCTTGAGATCAGGGCAGATCAAGACATCAACAAGGAACACACTAGAAAAGAAAACCATCTCCCATCACTAAATATTAAAATGCATATGAGGAGAGTAGCATGTATCATTTCAATGCATCATTTCCCATGATACTGAGAAAGGTCAATGTGTGTATCGTATTTCAGATCTATAACTCTGGTCTTCTTAAGTTTAATGGTTATTTGAATTTCTTTTGGCTACTTATAGTTTCTTTTTGCTATTTTATCAAGACCATCTAGAAATATTTGATATTTAGCATTTTATTTCAAGACACCTGGTAAAACTCAATAACTGTTTAAACTGACCCATCTTTGTGCTGTATAGCAACAAGTTGATGGTACAGCGATGCCAGTATCTCTGTGAGCCTACACAGTTGCAACTAAATACAAAGTACAGTGGATGCTGATGAGAATGTCATTAGTTTTGCAGATAATCAATCAGCCTATCAAGAACTGACCTCCCTGCTCACTATAAAGACTCCAGTTCAACTTCCAGTATTTGTCAAATGGTCCGTTTCCCATAGTGGTAACAACTCTGACTCTGAAGAACCTTTGTGAATGTTTTGCTGCCTGTTTTTGCCTTTTTGTCAGATCTCTTTCCCTGACTGCTGTCTCCTATGCTTCAGGTCTCATCTCCAGTCGTAAGCCAGCCTTGCTCTGCTTTGTGTCTGTCCCTGAGACTCTGAGGATTCTGTGTTTGGAGGAAAACCCTGACTTCTCTGCCTGTCCACTCTCTACCCCTTTATTTTTGTAGAGTTTTTGTTTGGTGATATTTTTACTAAGAACATTCCATTAAATTTTTGTTATCTTTTGACTTTTTATCTCCGAGTCTGAATTGTTGCATTGTGGGTCCTATTCAGTACTTAAACTTAACAGAACGATGTGACCAGTATGGACCCCACACATTCAGATTCAGAGTTTCAAACTTTTCAGAGAGCCCTGGCCATGCAGGGGACCTTGTTGGGACAACACAGTGAAGCACTAAGGACCCTACAGGACCAGAATCAAATCCTTGTGGACCAGGTATCTCAATTAAAGTCCGTGTAAAGTGAGAATAAATATGTCATCTGAGTTTGACATACCACAGAAAAAGGTGTTGTAAGCTACCCTGTCAAATTTGAACGATTAAAAAAATCGGCAAATATATGAAATTAGGCTTCAAAGTTGTGTAAAAATCAGCCTCTGTCTCTGCTCTCAAACGCTGTGGGCGTGTCCGCCGAATGCGCGAAAACCCCGCCCCCTACCAAGTGTCACCTGTCAATCAAAGTCACCACCGCTACCAGGAAAATGGATGCATCTCCGAACTGTCTTCTGCAACCGCAGCCCTACATGTTTGAGCCACCAGAGCCAGAATGCAGCTCTGAGCCAGAGGACACTAACCCCCATGAGAGGGGACCTCGGTCCTCTCAGTCTGCAACAGAGTGGTAATTTTATTTCTCCCAATTATAAATAGCAATGTGAGTAACTGTCTATTATAACCCAACGATAGCTTAATTAAGCTAGGCTATGGAATAAAACGTCTTCTGTCACTTTAGCACACTGTGCTTAGCTTAGCTTAGCCTAGCCTCTACAGCCAAGCATCAATCTAGCAGGCATCATGTAATATTTTTGGCATGTTAATGAATATGAGGCCCCACCATCATCAATATTAGACTAAAGTAAAAATTTAGCTCATGTATTATTAGGCCTACACATATCTGCAGGTCTTTTAACTTTTTATGAGGATTGCTTACTGTCATGGCAACACACAACCTTAGTATCAGACTATCCTGTAATCTGCTCAGATAACTGTATGATTGTTCATAACACAGAATTCACATCTATTAAAATTCAGCTTAGTCACATTGTGAATGATACTGTCCTTACACAGGTGCACCTGTGAAGAATGCATTACGATGCCCACGGAGGAGCAGAATGTTTGCTGCAAAGAATTGAATGCAGTAAGTAAATAACACATATATGAATACACAACCAGTAGAGTACTAGATATCTAGCACTAAAACAGCACATATCACATATGCTAACAGGTTCAGAATAGATGTGGAGAGCTGCCCGAGGAGCCGAGGTGCATGACCCTTCATCCAGGCCTTGAACCTGTGTGCCTGAACCCCTACTCCCTTCAGAATGCACTGAATGTGTACCAGGCAGACCATGGGCCTCTGGACATAAAGGAAAGAGCTGCGTAAGTTAGACAATAAAATATATTTTATTGACTTTAAATGTGTAGAAATCACATTTGCATTGATCAAATGGCAGACCTTTCAAATGCAAAGTTTTAGGACTCTAGTGCTAAGTTGCACAAGTTATGCTTTCATTAGTGATGTTGATTAATGTACTCCACTGGGAAATATAAGTATGTATATTTTATGTATATAAAATGGAAGTATGGGACTATAATAAAAATGCGGAATGAGGATCAATGTAGACTAATATAAGTTTCTGTTATATACAGACCATGTCTATTATGTGATATTACACTTAAAATAAACCAGCTCTATGATAATAATGCACAGATTGCTTTCATGTGGTGCTTTTATATATAACATAGGACAGCGATCTGGAATGTAATAAAACAGATGTTTTAATAAAGACTGGTAGAAACAGGCATGTTTCAACACTAAACCATCATAAGTGAGTACACTCCTCCCATTTCTGCAAATATTTCATTATATCTTTTCATGGGACAAAACTATAGAAATGACACTTTGATATAACTTAAAGTAGTCAGTGTACAGCTTGTGTAGTAGTATAGATTTACCTTCCTCTGAAAATTACTCAAAACACAGCCATCAACATCTAAACAGCTGGCAACATAAGTGAGTACACCCCACAGTGAACATGTCCAAATTGTGCCTAAAGTGTCAATATTTTGTGTGCCAACCATTATTATCTAGCACTGCCTTAACCCTTTTGGGCATGGAATTCACCAGAGCTCACAGGTTGCTTCAGGAATCCTCTCCCACTCCTCCATGATGACATCATGGAGCAGATGGATGTGAAGACACCTTGCGCTCCTCCACCTTCAGCTTGAGGATGGCCCACAGGTGCACAGGTGAGTTTAGGGCTGGATACATACTTGGCCAGTCCATCACCTTCACCTTCAGCTTCCTCAGCAAGGCAGTTGTCATCTTCTAGGTGTGTTTTGGGTCATTATCATGTTGGAAAACTGCATTGCAGCTCAGTTTCTGAAGAGGGGCGNGTTCATCTAGGGAAACCGAGCTCCCCAGAGCTGAGTTTGTCTCCAGATTTCATTCCGTTTTTGACCATCCTGACCATACTGGAAATGCTTCGGGCCGTCTCCTAAACTTAAGGCAAGGGAACAAGTGTGTGGCGGACTACTCCGTGGAGTTTTGGACCTCGGCAGCGGATGCTGGATGGAATGAAGAGGCCCTTCGAAGTGTTTTCANACCGAGCTCCCCAGAGCTGAGTTTGTCTCCAGATTTCATTCCGTTTTTGACCATCCTGACCATACTGGAAATGCTTCGGGCCGTCTCCTAAACTTAAGGCAAGGGAACAAGTGTGTGGCGGACTACTCCGTGGAGTTTTGGACCTCGGCAGCGGATGCTGGATGGAATGAAGAGGCCCTTCGAAGTGTTTTCATTAAGGGTTTGAACAAACACTTTAAAGATGAATTAGCAACTCGTGCCTGCTGAATTAAATGCCTTGGTTTCTGTTGCCACTCGGCTAGATAACCGCATGCGGGAGCGACGCAGAGAGAGGCTTCATGCCACCACGGTAACTGCCTCCCTACCCCGTTCATCTGCACCTGTGTCAACTCCAGCTCTGGAGGAGAGTGCCTCCGCACCCCCACGGCCGACTGAGGAACCCATGCAGTTAGGCCAAGTCCGTCTCTCCACTCAGGAGCGTCAGCACCGCCTTCAGGCTGGGGACTGCCTCTACAGCGGCAACACCGGACATCGTATTGCTGCCTGCCCGATCCGGCCAAAAGACAGGACTCACCCGTAGAAGTGGGGGTACTGGTGAGTCAGACTGTCACACCCTCCTCACTAAGTTCGAGACTTGTCATTCCTGCTAAACTGTGTTTTCTCTCCCTGTCTCTCCCCTTGCAAGCCTTAATTGACTCTGGTGCAGAAGACAATTTCATTGACCAAGAGTTGGCTAATCAGTGTGGCTTTCCCCTCGAGCCCCTGTCTTGCTCGAGGCTTAAATGGCAGTAAATTATGGAGTTTTATCCCTATCTTTATTCAAGAGAGTGGTCTATCAGTTTGAGAGCATTATTTATTGATTTCACGTTCAAAAACCCTGCCCTCGCACTCACATAGCTTCTGCTTGCGCTTGGATCTACTCTGTTTCTGCTCAAACTGTGTGCTCACACTCAGATACCATGTTGCTTGTACTCAGATACCATGTTGCTTGTACTCAGATACCATGTTGCTCGCACTCAGATACCATGTTGCACACACTCAGATACCATTTGCGCGCACAGATTTCCTGCTCAAGCTTCGGCTTTTCTCCTCAGGCTCAAACTGTTTCTGTGGGCTTGTGGAATTTCTGCTCTCAGATTTCTGCCCTGCGCTAACAACCCTGTCAAAATCCCCCAACCAACAGAATGCTAGATTTACTGTTGACCAATGAAATGATCCCTGCCTCCTTGTGGGCACGCTCGCCTTAGTTTCACAGCGTCCCGGCCGGGCGGGTACTCTTTAACCGGGTTCATCCACTCCCACCCTCTTCCCCTGTCGGGAGTTATTTTTCAACAGTCACCGGCTGACTATACATTATCCCTTACATATATATATATATATATTTATTAAGCAATATCTCACGAGAGGGAGTAATACTGTATATCGTCATGGCTGTGATTCGGTCATGGGCACTGGTATATCGTNCAGCAATGCTGAGTAAGGAAATGTTAACAAAAGGTGATGAAATAAATGATTTAATTATGTTATGTAGCTCCGCGAAAAAAAAAAGTTCCCCCAGTCTGTTGCCAGGCAACGCAGCACACACGCCAGGAACTCACAAGCTACTTTGTATTTACATTGATCTGCAGCTGTGTAACTTCGTCCAGTTCGGCTGATGAAACGTTGGCAAACCTGGATGTTGGCACGGACGGATTCAAACACACCTGGAGGTCTGCACAGAAGAGTTCTGGCTTTCCTTTTCCTCATCCTCTCCTGACGACCACTCATAATTTAATTCAAATGTAATTTTCCAAATCCATCTTCTTGGTGTATTAATTCAAATGTAATTTTCCAAATCCATCTTCTTGGTGTAACACTATAGTGCCCGTTTGCGTCAATGTAGCAAGTGTGACAGTTGGTTAATTAACGGTTGTATTTATATTTATAACACCTGTGAGCGGAATGATTTTACTGTTACATGTCCCAGTGATGTTATACTCTATATCAGCATTCACCCCAGATAGCACATCTGGCCGATGTCGGCCCGATGTATCAAGTTTAGATCGTTAACACATAGCAGGGAGAACGTTTGCTCATTGCCAAGACGTCGCTGAGACGTCGGCCTTTAATCGAAAATGACCACCACGCGACGGTCAAACGTATTCATATGCTTTGTTATCTACGACCATTATTCATTTAGGTCAGACTTTTCAAACTACAAATACTTCACCATTCAATGTGAGAAATCAATGCTAACATTCAAAACTAGCTTGACTGTTACCATATTTTTTAAGTGTGCACAATGAAGAGACAAAAGTCAATTTGACAAACTTTATCTTTAAATTTCCACAAACAATATCTGGTGGCCAGTCCCCTTCTCCTGGCAGCCTGCAAGACACAGAAAAGATGATGAGCACGTAACTTCAAGAAACAAATCCCAATTTAACCACTGTATTCTTTATTTTTTTTTGTTAGCATTTCAGCTGTATTTTAGCCAGATTGAAGGCTTTTGGTCCGTCACTCTCCTTAATTTAGTGTTGAAACGGTTAAATAACGGGATCCGTTAACTCCGTTAACTGTTAACAGCAGCTCAACAATCAGTCCTTCATCTCAGAAAAACAGTGGTTTCAAAACTGCGCTATTACCTGTAGCCACCGGGTCAGTTTGCTTTTCAGAGGAGGAGACCTCGACTGATAAATTGCCCATAAAATCACATTAACAACATACCGAAGGCATCCTTAAATTTCACTATTTGACCTCCGTGGTCCTCTCCGTTCCTCTCACCCACAATTGAGCACCCGTTCTAGGATACACAGTGTCGGCCCGCCCGGCCTGACCTCCGCGCTCCTCTC
>NC_065510.1:44681166-44682806 GCF_006386435.1 Epinephelus moara
TCCAAAAGTGGTAAAGAAAGCAAGAGAAGAACATTTAATTTACAGGGCTTTCCCTGGAGGGTGGGAGTGGATGAACCCGGTTAAAGAGTACCCGCCCGGCCGGGACGCTGTAAAACTAAGGCGAGCACGCCCACAAGGAGGCAGGGATCATTTCATTGGTCAACAGTAAACCTGGCTTTCTATTGGTTGGGGGATTTTGACAGGGTTGTTACACAAAAAAATCCAAGCGCAGGGCAGAAATCTGAGAGCAGAAATTCCACGAGCGCACAGAAACAGTTTCAGCGCGAGGAGAAAAGCTCGAGCAGGAAATCTGTGCGAGCAACATGGTATCTGAATGTGTGCAACATGGTATCTGAGTGTGTGCAACATGGTATCTGAGTGCGAGCACACAGTTTGAGCAGAAACAGAGTAGATCCAAGTGCAAGCAGAAGCTATTTGAGTGCGAGGGCAGGGTTTTTGAACGTGAAATCAATAAATAATGCTCTCAAACTGATAGACCACTCTCTTGAATAAAGATAGGGATAAAGCTCCATATAAATTGGCTGTTGTCACTCATCGCACAGTTTCGGTTGCCTTAGTCATCTCAGGTAACCATTCAGAACAGATCCAACAGTGTGTTATTTCCACTCCACACTCACCTTTAGTTTTGGGGCATCCATGGCTAAAGACTCATAACCCACACATTGATTGGGCTAATAACTCCATTGTGGCTTGGAGTTCATTTTGTCTCTCCACCTGTATGCAGTCAGCTTTGTCACCTGTCCAAGTCTCACCTCCCCAGACTCTGATCCAGCCTCCTGACCTCTCCTCTGTACCCCTTGAATATCATGACCTGGGTCTGGTGTTCAGCAAGGATTTACCGGCCTTCTTGCCTCCCCACTGTCCATACGATTGTGCCATAGATCTACTCCCTGGGGCCCCGCTTCCCACCAGTCGTCTCTACAATCTGTCACGTGGAGACCTACATCAAAGAATCCATCAATGCAGGTATTATGCGACCATCCTCTTCTCCAGTCGGTGCTGGCTTCTTCTTTGTTTCAAAGAAAGAAAAGGCCCCTTCGTCCATCCATTGATTTCCGTGGCCTAAACCAGATAACTGTCAAAAATAAATATCTTCTACCATTGATAACATCTCCTTTTGAGCCTCTTCAGGGAGCAACCATTTTCAACAAACTGGACCTCCGCAATGCCTATCATCTCGTCCAAATAAGAGAGGGAAACTGGGACATTTTGAGTACCTGGTGATGCCCTTTGGGCTCACCAACGCCCTGGCGGTTTTCCAGTCCTTGGTCAATGACGTGTTAAAGGACAACTTCGGTATTTTTCAACCTGGGCCCTATTTCCCCATGTGTATGTGTGCGTATGATTCATGGGTACAACTCGTTCTAAAATTGGTTCAGTATTGAGGGAGTGGATGCAACCGGAGCCACAAAACGAGCTAAAATGGTAACGGGGGCAAATGCGTCCCGTATAAGTTTGCGCATTAAAAGTGCTTTTTTTCGCCACTGACCGGTTCAGATCGCCAGTGCTATGAGTGCTATGAGTGGAGTCAGCTGTCAGTCAGTGTTGGAGCAGAGAGGGGGAGGGCTGCCCCGCTGGGTACTGTAAGTGAGTCTGTGTGTATGAAGTGTGTGTTTTTT
>NC_065510.1:44683203-44697160 GCF_006386435.1 Epinephelus moara
CACTGGCGATCTGAACCGGTCAGTGGCGAAAAAAGCACTTTTAATGCGCAAACTTATACGGGACGTATTTGCCCCCGTTACCGTTTTAGCTCGTTTCGCGGCTCCGGTTGCATCCGCCTCCCTCAATACTGAACCAATTTTAGAATGAGTTGTACCCATGAATCATACGCACACATACACATGGGGAAATAGAGCCCAAGTTGAAAAATACCGAAGTTGTCCTTTAAGAGACTTCCTGACATTCTTATTTTTTCTAAGAACCCTGCTGCACACACTAACCATGTCCGTCAAGTTTTGCAGAGACTATTGGAAAACAGGCTATATGTTAAAGCAGAAAAATGTGAGTTTCATGCATCGCCAGTTTCTTTTTTGGGGTATGTCATTGAGAGTGGGCAGGTGAAGACGGACCCCGAAAAGATCAAGGCAGTAGCCAAATGGCCGGTCCTGGAGACCTGGAAGCCGCTTCAGTGCTTCCTTGGATTTGCAAACTTCTACAGAAGATTCATCAGAGATTACAGTAAAGTGGCAGCCCCACTAACCAAACTCACCTCTGTCTCTCTCCCCTTTGTTTGGTCTCCAGAGGCAGAAAAGGCATTCCTCCGGCTCAAGTCACTCTTCACCTCAGCTCCTGTTCTGGTTCATCCTGACCCCTCCCTCCAGTTTGTGGTTGAGGTTGATGCATCTGATAAAGGGGTGGGAGCCGTAGTTTCTCAACGTTCCGGTTCTGACCAGAAACTCCATCCACGTGCCTTCTTCTCACGAAAACTAAACTCCGCTGAATGGAACTACGACGTGGGGGATAGAGAGTTATTGGCCATCAAGATGGCGTTGGTGGAGTGGCGTCACTGGCTGGAGGGTTCTGAACAACCATTCGTAGTTTGGACCGACCACAAGAATCTGGCGCACATCCAAGCCACCAAGAGGCTTAACTCCCGCCAGGCCCGTTGGTCCTTATTTTTCAGTAGGTTCAACTTTACTCCTATTCAGTACTTAAACTTAACACGGGGCCTCCTAGCAGGTGAACGTGCCCAGAAAACCTCACCCAAGGGGCATCCTGATCAAATGCTTGAACCACCTCAACTGGCCACCGAAGATGCAGCAGCTTTACTCCAAGTTTCCTCTGTATTTTTGAGCTCCTCACTCTATCTCTAAGACTGAGCCCAGCCACCCTACATAGGAAGCTCATTTTGGCTGCTTTTATCTGGATCTCCTTCTTTCAGTCACTACCCAAATGTCATGACCATAGGTGAGGGTCAGAATGTAATGGACTGATAAGTCTTGAGCTTTACCTTCAGGCTCAGCTCCCTCTGTACCACAACAGTCTGGTGCAATGCCTGCATTATGGCTGTCCATTTGTCCATCTCATGCTCCATTTTACCCTCACTTTTAAACTCCTTCGCTTAGGGCAGTAACTTAATCCAAACCCCAGAGGGGGCAATCCACCATTTACCCACAGAGAACCATGGCCTTATACTTGGAGGTACTGACTCTTCTCCCAACGGCATCACAATCAGCTGCAAACTGCTCCAGTGCGGGCTTGAAGTCACGGTCTGATGAAGACAATGGAACCACATCATCTGCAAAGAGCAGAGTTGCATTTCTGAGGTTCTCAAACCAGACAATCTCCTCCTCTGGCTGCACCTTGAGATCTTGTCCATAAAAATAACTAACAAAATCAACAACAGGGGACAACCCTGGTGGAGGCCAACACACACTGAAAAATGTGTTTGACTTAGTGCCAAGTACCCACAGCTCTCAGTTTGGATATTCAAAGACCGGATAGCTCATACTGTAGCGACAACCCTGGTACCCCATATTCTCACAGAACCCACCACAGGATTCCCTGAGAACATGGTCTAAGCCTTTTCCTAGTCCACAAAACAGATGTTGACTGGATGGGCAAACTGACCCTTCCAGCAGCTCAGCAAGGGTAAAGGCCACTGCAGGCCAATGTACAAAAAGCTCAGGACACGGTTGCCTACCAGATACTGTGTGTGCAGTGGTCACACCTGGACTCTTTAAGTGACCTCCTGCAGTTTGTCTGTAGAGCCAAAAGGTCTGTGGATGACGTTGTCAGCATGGGCCTCTATTTCATCCTCCGACACCTGGACTCCTCAGGAACCCACACCAGGATCCTGTTTGTGGATTTCAGCTCTGCCTTTAATACCAAGACCACGGCTCTGCTATAGGACAAGGTCTCCCAGCTTCATGTGCCCGACTCCACCCGCAGGTCTATCACAGACTTCCTGTCTGACCGGAAGCAGCATGTGTAGCTCGAGAAACATGTATCTGAATCCTTTAGCTTAGGTCCCACTCAAGGCTGTGTCCTTCCCCCTCTGCTCTTCTCCCTGCATAACAAGGACTAGAGTTCTCAATTTCAACCCAAGCCCGAGCCCGACCCGAATAAGCCCGACGGGTTGGGTCGGTTTGGGCCGACTAATTATGTTAATTGGGGTGGGCTGAGTCGGGCTCGGACAGCGGAGAGAGAGGGGGAAAAAAAAAAAGTGTGTCTGTCAGAGAAGCGCACTGTGTGAGGGTGTGACAGCAGCACTAACACACAATGCTGCTGTCCATGGTTCTCATTTCTGAGCAGCCTGTGAGGAAGAAAATATGCATGTCTGTTAAGATTATTCCAAATCCATTCATTATTCAATGTTATGTTGTTGATATTTGAAGGTTATAGTTACCGTTTTTAATAAAGTGTTCGAGTTGAAGTTGAAGTATCGTCTGCTGTGTGTGTGTGTGTGTGTAAGGGGGATGATAATAGGGCTATAATAATTAAGCAAGAAGAATATGCGAATTATAAAAATAAAGAATGCTGAATTCCGTTCTGACGAAAAAAATAATAATACTAAAACAAGAGATATGCTGCTGTGAAGTGTGAGCGAAGTTCAGTCAGTCTGTCAGCGTTCAGGTGCAGGAAAAGTGTTGAGAGCAGCTGCGGCTCATTAAATGCAGCGGCGCAGCGCTACATGATGCGCAATGGTTGCTCTCCCCCACGCTGACATTAAAGCCTGTCTGTCTGGTAATATTATTTTGGAACATGAATGATTGGTTGACTTTAAGTGATTAAAGATACTGTATTTGAGCCAGGGAAGCCAGACTGCTGAGGTGCACAGGGGGAGCATCATTTTTCCCCCCTTCCACTTAAAAAAAAAAACAAACTCGGGTTCAGTCGGGCTCGGACCCAGTGATGTATGTGATGATGTCGGGCCGGGCCGGTATCGGGCTTCAAGTCCCTCGGGTCATTTCAGTTTCGGGTTGAATTTTTGGGCCCGTTGAGAACTCTAACAAGGACCTTTAATAGGGTGGCTGTGGCTCAGAGGAAGAGCGGGTCTTCCACCAATCAGAAGATCAGCGGTTCGATACCCAGCTCCTCCAGTCTGCATATCGAAGTATCCTTGAGCAAGATACTGGACCCAAATTGCTCCCGATGATGATGTGTGTGAGTGTGTTAAAAAGCCTGAGTAGCAGGTGGCATCTTGTATGGTAGCCTCGGCCACCAGTGTATGAATGTATGGGTGAATGTGACTTGTAGTGTAAAGAGAGCTTTGAGTGGTTGGATGACTAGAATTACAAATACTATACAAATGCAGGTCCATTTACCATTTAATAGGAGCTAAACATCAGGAGGATGTTGTTATGCCAAACTGAGTGAATCCCAACTGAATCACAAACACACAGCATCAGGGACCTTCCCCATGTCATTGCTGCCACAGTGGATGAAAAGGACATCTGGTGCTGCTCTTCCTCACAGGGAGTGGGAAAAGAAGGAGAAAAGGCCTCTCCACCCCAGCCAAACCAGCAGACACGGACGCCCGCCATGCTGAGGGTGCTTCCCAAGGTCTCTGCAGCTCTCTGGACACCACGCCGGACATAGCTGTCACCAATGCTCCACACTGTGCATATGAAAGTAAAATAAGTGTAATAAATAATTAGCGTTATATATTTAAAAATGTTGAAGCTTTTTTAAGATTGTGTAATCTCAATAACAGCTGAATCATTGTTTCAAGGTTTGTTGTATAACGTTAGTTTCAGCTAAACTCAACTCAAGTTTCGTGAAGGAGCTGGCACCACAGGGCTAGCCAAAGTAGCGTAACCTGTTAGCCTCGTAGCTTCTTAGCCTTGCTTGTTAGCCTTAGCTAACTTAGCAGCGCCGAGCGAGGTGGGTGTGTTTAAGCAACCAGGCTGCCTTCGGCCCACCTCTTTGCAAATTTTTGATTGTCCGGGAGTTGGGTGGAGTCAGGCACTGCCAAGATGGCGACGTCCATAACCGAGTATTTTGAACTTCAAACCCGCTCCTCAGAAACGGATGGGTGACGTCACGGTGACTACGTCCATTATTTTTATACAGTCTATGGTTGTATCCATGCATTTAGAATAAAACAAACACAGCCCAGCCCTGCGTCTTTTCATAGACATTGTAAGAAATTAATGTGTAACGTTTCAACATATATAACTGACACACAAAAACATATAAATAGCCAAAATAGTGTCATAAAATGTCTTATAAAACCTTTTCCCCACAGCTTGATCATATTTAATCTATAGCCTATCCAATTCCCGCACCTGGCCTCTGATAATAATCAAAAGTCAGGTGCGGGGGTAAAGTTTGTGGAGAGTTGGTGGTTATTGTGATTGAGGGCATTGGCGAGATGGAAATCAAAAATCAATAACGGACATGGATCGCAGAAGGCGTCTTGGTGCAGTTATTGCAGCAGGATTTCTGTACCTGCAGGCTGAGGAGGAGGCTGCCCAGCTGAGGAGGCAGATCCGAGAAAGACAGCGGAGAATGAGGCGGAGGATGAGGATGAGACGTGATGAGACGAATGAAATGAATGAATGTAAAGTTAAAAGTACTCATTATGCAGAGTGACCCAATTTCAAGTGTTGTTATCATCATATACATGAATATGTATTGAGTATTAATTGATCAACGTAGGCTACATGTAAGCAGCATTTAAATGTTGTCATGGTAGAACTAAATTGTAACACCTTTCACTGGTGTACTAGTCTAATGTATAACAACGCACATCAACTTGTAAATATGAAACTTACAACATAAAACAAACTATCTGAAAAGTATACTATAGCTATCAAATAAATGTAGCTTGAGTAGAATGTACAGTATTTCCCTCTCAGTATAAAGTAGCACAAAATGGAAATACCCAAAGTACAAGTACATCAAATTTGTACTTAAGTACAGTAGCTACTTGGGTAAATAGTTACTGTCCATCACTGCATTTGTCTCATCATTATGCTTTCTGTCTATACTTTTATGGAGACTTGACAGTTTACTTGATACACCTAGAAAAAACAAAAGCAGTTCAATATTGTATTAAGTCTAACATTTTATTGAAGTGTTGAGTTGTAGATTGTGGTGCTGTTGAACTGTACTGGATTATACTGACAGCAGTTTCTCATTTAGTCTATCCTCACCAATATAAATGGGATCAAACAGGTCAGATGTTAAGAGGAAAATTTTATTCAGCCACACTTCAGACATCAGGTATACAATTCATATCAGATAATCAATATTTAAAATGCTGTTGAATAAATACTACAATAAATACAATTAATCTTTAAATACAATAAATTAATTACAATAAATTCTTAAATTAAAATCATTATTGAATGGTAAAAACACATAAATAAGCAAAAGAATACATACAAAGAACAATTACATTAACAATGTTACAACATTTAATAATATAATAATATATCTTATATACTGAGACTGAATATTGCCCATTAGACATTCCCCAAACGAATTACATTTCATATATAACCACTACAAAGATATCAGTGACGAATTTAAAAGGACTACCCGAGAGAGGCTGCTCTCGGTGGGGCAGCCTGAGTGCTCATACACATATGTTTATTATCTATGAGCGCTGACACCGCTGTCATCTAGCGGACCGAGAGTGGGCTCTGTATTAATACATCGACCACGGGTTTGAAGTTTAAACTACGCATGAAAACATTACGTTCCGTGACAACACAACAGTAACATATCGGTAATTATGGCTTACAATTGTGCGCCTTTCACTCACTTGCCATTTCTGAAGATTGTTGCGAAATGCATGCTGGGATACCTGGCTGTCTGAAGTCCACACAAGTCTGCTCCGATGCATCCCCGGTAAAAGGGCCATGGCGAGAACACATCCGGGCATTTGGACTGAACTTGGCTAGATGTGAACTTTGAATTGGAACAGTACTTGGGCTGTGACTGATGACGTGTCACAAGTCACAGCTGAGGAAATTAACAAAGACAATGACAGTGCGCTTCTACGCTTCCATAACTGAGTCAATCCTCATCTCCTCCATCACAATCTGGTACAATGTTGCCACAGCCGAGGTTGAGGACAGACTGCAGTGTATTGTTTGCTCTGCTGATATGGTGATTGGCTACGGTCTGCCATGCCTCTAGACCTGTATGATGCCAGGTCCATAAGAAGGGCAGGAAATATTGTGGCTTGTTGGCTCTTCAAAACCCTCCCCTCCGGTTGGAGGCTGCGTTCGATCGGTGCCAAAACCTCACACCATAAAAACAGTTTCTTTCCAACTTAGCCATAGCCTCATCAACAAGGCCTGGGACCCCACTGACAGTGACTCCTATGCTTACACACTCCTGACATTTTGCTTCACATAATGCACACCCTATCATTACTATCATCCCCCTTGTACAAATTCTTGTATCTATATTATACTGTGAACTTTTACATCCCCTGGACAATAATTTGCACATCCCTGCACAACTGTACACTTTTAAAAAGAGTCACTTTAATACCTTTACATAATTTCATATTCTGACAAACCCTGCTGTCCCACTTGAGTAATCTAAATTGTTTGCCATAACTTCTTCAGAAAGTCCTTCTCCATAGCTTCCCTTAATTCCTCCCACACCTTGGTTTTTGCTTTGGTGACCGCCATAGCAGCAGCCCTTCTGGGCAATTGATACTTGTCTGCTGCCTCAGGAGACCCCTCTGCCAACCAAGCCTAGAAAGTCTCCTTCTTCAGCCCGACAGCCTCCTTCACCACTAGTATCCATCAGTGGGTTCTTACATCGCTGCTATGACAGCCAACCACAGCATAAAGCAAAATTTGTCCAAGGGTGGGAAATGAAGGCCTCAGCCAAATGTTCCCAATTCACCCTTAGTATACGTTTCAGTTTACCCGATCTGTCCGGCAGCCTCCCCCACCATCTGATACAAGTCATGACCAGGTGGTAACCAGTTGACAACTTTGCTCCTCTCTTCATCCGAGTTTACAAGACATATGTCTGCAGATCTGATAAAATGACCACAAAGTTAATCATTGGCCTAGGGTGTTCTGTAACCAAGTACACTTATGATCCACCCTATCTCTTGAATGTGGTGTTCATTACGGCCAATCCACGACTAGCACAGAAGTCCAATAATAAAACACCACCCCCAAAACACCACGTTCCTCCCAATCATCCCCCTACAGGTTTTGGAGGGGCATTGCCTATGTTAATATGAAGTTCCCCAGCAGAACTATAGAGTCCAGTCCAGGACAACCCCAGAGACTCCAAGTAAGCTGGCTACCCTGAACCTTGGGTTGGTACATAAGCACAAACAACGGTCAAAGACCTCCTCTCAGTTACTTGCGAGCACATTTAGGTGACTCTCTCATTCCCTGGGGAGAATTCAAACACAAGGCGAGAGTCCAGCACCTCTCCAGGAGTTTGGTTCTATGTGTAGAGGTAAGCCCAACTATATGTAGTTCAGGGGTTAAAGCAAGAAAAAATTTTGTGCCTGAAATGTGGAGCACAGAAGATTTGTGTGCCTGAAATCTGAAATTTTTTCCTGAGCGGGGGGCTTGGTGTTGCGGTCACAAAATGAAGAAATAGAAATGTATGTGTTGCAAAAGAACGGGTTTATTATCAAACAAACAAAAAGATTATAGCTTTTCAGATTAAACTTTTATAGCATAATGAAATAAATATACATGTTTATAAATAAAGATTAAACTTTAAGTGGTTACCAGACTTTTTCACTTATAGCTCCTACATCTCTTTTTTGCCTTGGTGCTATTTATTTTTAGAAGCTAAAACATTTAGGCTGTTTGCAAAATTGTATTGCGCTTGATGTGAATTAAACAGGCAGTTACGTCGAAATTTCACCTCTGGGCAAGCATGTCATCACTGAAATGGATCATATAATGTTGTGGTGGTGACTTTAAAACTTCAGCATAGAGGACTTTTATTGTAACTATCATTTCTGTCTGGTTTCTGTTACCTTACTTTCAAAATTACCACTAGCTTACCGAAGCCTCTCCCGCTCCGTCTGTGCTCTGTACCTCAATGTGACATGATGTGAAAGCATGCACAGGCGTCAGTGTTGATTGGCTATCACTTGTACCATGTAACCAATCAGAGGGGGCTGTAGGCGGGACATTGTTACAAAGCCCAGTGCAGTGGGGTCTGCATGCAGGGAGGGAGACGGCTGTATCAGAGCCAAAGGAGCGAGTTTTAAAATACATTTATTTGATTGGTTATCGATGAAAAAACGTACAATGCCGATTATGGTAAACAGAAGGTTGTGTTTGCTTGCACACTGTGCGCCTAAATAATTTTCCCGTTTCGCACATATATATATTTTTAGGGGCAAATGCGAGTGAAATGCTCGCACTGCAGAGCATTTCTGCCCGTGCCGGACAGAAACTTTGCCACGCTGGAAATCCGGTGCTGTGCCGGAGAACTTTAACCCCTGGTAGTTGGTACTGCTCCACCCCTTGCACCAGCTCTGGTTCTTTGTGTTTTAATTTGAGCTGATTCTTCAGGGGAGATTTGTAGTTATATACATATTTAAATATACATTTGTAACTGCAGTTACACTTTTATCAGTTAATATTTCATTAAAATATGAAAAAGTTCATTTCTGCTTGGACAGAATATGTACAGTATATTTGAGATGAACAATTACATGTATCTAGCACGTACAAAATTCGGGTAACCATCACTTTTAGACATTTTATCTCTTGTGGCCTCAGTCTTAAAATAGAGCCTGCTAATGATGGCTATGTTGGCAGGCCTGCAGGCAGCCCATGGAGCGAGTTCAAGCAGTCACTTAGTGTACAGGTTGTGTGTGTGTGTGTGTGTGTGTGTGTGTGTGTGTGTGTGTGTGTGTGCATGAATGTGTGTCTATCTGGGTGTGCAGGTGTTCTAGCGAATGTATGGTACACCTATTTTTGATCCTGTCATCCCTTTCCAAAACCACCCACAAGCCTCGCCAAAGGGTGAGGAACACAGACTGAAGCACAGAGTGTACATACACGCTGAAGACTTTCTCCAGAAGAACAAACAGTTTACTCACTTCAAATCCCTCCATCCTGTGTGTGTGTGTGTGTGTGTGTGTGTGTGTGTGTGTGTGTGTGCGTACGTTTGTAATACCTACTGTATGACAGTCAACAACCGACCACCAACCCTCCCCATTGTTTAAACTGTGTTGTTCAAAACATCAGCTGAATGACTGAACTAAGTTTGAAACCCAACAGAGATGCAGTTAAGGCATGATTCTGTCTCTCACCCTGTCTGTCTGTCTCTCTCTCTCAATTCAATTTCAATTCAATTCAATTCGCTTTATTGGCATGAATGTTATCAACCGTTGTTGCCGAAAGCAGAATGTACATACAGACATAATATGTCTCTCTCTCTCTCTCTCTCTCTCTCTCTCTCTCTCTCTCTCTCCCTCTTTCTATCTCTCTCTCTCTCTTTTGAATCGTGTCCTCTGTATCCAGCTGAGATTGAACCTGCATGTCGACTCCTTTGATTCCTTAGTTATCTAATAGTGAGAAACAAAAGTGAGGAATTGCAAGAAACTTCTTGTTTCCCTTGTACACTAAACAGTGTTAGACAACCCCGAAACCAAACAAACCATATTTGTTCCTTGGAGACTAAACCATCCAGGTACTTTTTTCCCACTCAGCTTTGTTCATTCTTTGTTCATTCAGCTGCCTAAAGGATTCCTAAACTATTTGTAAACATAGCATCAGCATTCATTTCTGCTGATATTGACATCCTGACACATGCCAGGCCACAAGGAATTTCAGGAATCATTAATCTAACTTGTGTGTGAACACACACACACACACACACACACACACACACAAACAGATGTGTAACATTTATGCTCAAGGCTTAAATCCAAAAGCAATACTCTGAGGACAGGATGGAGAATGGTTAAGGGGGCTTTCCTCTGTGCTCAGCTGGCTTACAATCTGTAATGGGTAGTCAGTAAGAAGTGGTAAACAGATCCAAAGGTGCGAGGCAGCCAGGCAACTAATTAAAGACAGAGGGATGTTCAAAGCAGGAACAGCCAGTAAAGTGGGAACAAAGGTAAGAGCAGAAACACAACACTAACACCGTGGTGAACTCTCCTTTAATGACTGATTGGAAAGCAGCTGGGGAAGAAGGTGACAAATGTCAGTTATGAACAAGTTATACATGGCAAGATGTGAAAGTAAACACAAGACACTTAGCCCAGTGCGTGGGTGAGGTAGAGAAAGCAGGAGATGTGGAACAAGAAGCAGAACACCCCCTCCTCGGATGACTCCAGGTATCCCTACTGGACGATCAACATGGTGACAGTGGGGGCAAAAATAGGATTAAATTGTCAGCGCCAAAGAACTTTCTTTTTTTCTTTCTTCAGGACCATACACCTCCCAGGTCACAACATACTGAAAGACCCTCTCCTCCCCAGAGCTACCAACTATCATGAGTTTGCAGAGTTTTGGGATGCTGGAGCTAGGAGACAGATGATCGTTAGTGATAGGGCTGACTTCAGGGATGTGAAACCTCAGATGATCACATGTGGGACTAAAAGTAACTTTAAGTAACTAAAGTAGCGCAATAGCACCAGTGTTTATCTTGGCAGAGGGGAAGGAAAGCTGTGAAGCTAGCTTGCTCATCACAACATTGAGGGCCTAGTCGAGGGTTAAGCAGTACAGTGTCAATCGACCTTCAATCAGTCATTGTTTCCTTGCAGAGCTACAAAAAGGGGGTACAGGATTTAAGCCAGATGTGTCCACGTCTGTGGGTTGTCACAGCACAGGTTCTGGAGAAATTATTTGTTTTTATGCATAGAGGAATTAATTAACACTGAGTCTTGTGGACATACCAGCTACTTGCACCCACAACATAAACTGAGTGCCTTTGGTTACTGACTACCAAGAATGGATGCAGGCTTTCCCTGAACCTTGCTGAGCTCAACTCCTCTCTCTAAGTGGCACTTCAGACGTCTCACTATTGCACAAAACTTGCTGTCGGTTTCAGTTCATTTAACATATATACATAGACAAAACAACTTCAGGGACAAGGGTTATTTTCTGTTGTCAATCCATCCATGGGGGGGGGGAGTCTGACATTGGGCGAGAGGCAGGGTACACCCTGGACAGGTCGCTGAAAATGTAGCTACCTGACTTACATGACAGTTAATTGTGGAAGCAGTCGACTACAAATACCAGTGATTTGTTGTGCAGCAAACAGAAACATGCTTTCACAGTATTAGGATACTAAACATCAAAGAAAAAAAGGAAGCCAGTTGGTTTTAAATTGTCAATCGTTGAACTCCACTCTAGCCCAAATTGTAACAACGACAAAGTCACTTTTCTCAGACTTGCTGGCAGGAGACACTGGTGAGGGAGGAATGAGGAATCTGGGAAGGATAAATTCAACAGTGTCTGTCTAATAACGAGATGACATAAGCATGGCTCATCTCCAAACCAGGGCAAAAACCATTTTCTACTTCAAAGTTAACTGACTCATGTAGATCAAATCTGCTCATCATCTGCACACACAGGACTGACTGAGCGAACAAAGACTCCTGTATTACGAGAGAGCACAACTGCCAGTGTGAGTGTGTGCGCACATCTGTGTGAGGGTGAGTGATTGTGTATGTGGGTCAGAGACTAAATATCGCCATCTTGAGGTTTGGAAAACAATGAATAGGACAGATGACAGCCTCCCACTGTGACAGCCTGTGACTTTGGAGTCTGCTGGGTCTATAATTGACCAACATGTTTACCATATATATATATATATTAGCGCTGACCCAAAAAAATCTAAGCTTCGAAGCTTCGTTCAATGGCACGGGATTTGATTGTGAAAAAAAAAATTGAATATTCGGCCTTTTTTTTTCTCCCGTTTTTTGGGGGGACCTTGAACGCAACACTATCCCCATTAGGCCGAGTAAAGAAGTCATCTGGTCTGATTGTTGCATGAATTGCCTAAAAAAGTTTCACAGTAAATCAGAGAAAAGGGATATTATTATTGCCACGGGTTATTTGAAATGGACAAATGTATTCTTTACTTTTAATTTTTTGTGTTAAATCAAAAATTAAACACTACTTATCAGCAACCAGAAGTGTTTTTTCGTTTGTGAATATTTTTATCTAAATTCTAGGGTTGCAAGAAGCTACCTTTTCGCCATAATTTTTAAGTTATCAACTTTTTTGGACTTTTTTTTTTTTCGCTTGAAATTCTGTCCATGAATATCACAAACAGCTGGAGACAAGGGACAGCCCTGGCAGGGGCCAACACTCGGTTCTCAAGTTTGCGGACACAGCTCTCATTTTGGTTGAACAAGGAATGGATGGATGGCTTGTAGCACAGATCCTGGTTGCCCATATTCCACATTTCCACAGTACCCACACTTTCATGATTTATTCTTATTATATATACCCTATAGGGACTTTCCAGCTCCTTATATTACGTCGTTATTGGCTGGCGCCAACCTGTGGCATATCATATGTCGAAGTGGTGCAAAAAACGGACGTCGATGAGAAATACGGGAGGCCTTACAGGAGGCCTCAAAGCCCTCATAAGAGAAGAAGGCCTGAGAATAGCCCTGATGAATCACAAACACAAAACCAGCAGAACACAGAACCAGCAGAAGAACCTAACGAAAAGAAGGAATCCCAACAAGCTCATTCTACCACTGACAGTCCAGAAGATGAAGAGGAGAAAGAACAGGAGCTTATTATCGATTACATGACCTGCATGTCACCCATGAGTGACCTTTCACCATCACAGACAGAGCCAGGACCGAGAGGAAAAGAGAAATCACCACAGGAGAACAGCGGTAAGAGGAGATGGAGGTTAGATCGAAAAAGAGATTTAAAATGCTAAAAGTGTAAGTTTGGTTAAATGAAGAAACTATATAATATGATGTGTGAATTGTATTGTAGTTCATTCTGTAATACACATTGAATCAGTACCTATGAGTAGAAATGTGTGTGATTTATATCATGATTGTATTGATAATAAAATGAATGTGTTTAATCAAGTAAAGTTTGATAACTATTGAACTTTTTATACAGAAATGTTTAAAAGTAAACTGTATGATAAGGGCATGTAACATGAACTAATGACATTGTGTAATGGATAAATAGGGAAATGGAAGGATCAGTGGAAAGTACCGAGACTGCCGAGTAGGCACAGACGGCTGGAAAAAATGGGAAGTACCTGAATTAAAATAGATGGTTTGATTAATAGATTAGTAAAGCTCAGCAAAAACATCGGTTCATGAACAGGGCCGCTGGTGGGTATGAACTGATGTGCTGAACTTTAAGAAAAGGACAAGTTTCAGTCACGTAGCACTTGTTTATCATAGCAAAGGTGATTCTGGGACTCTCCTCGTGCTAGCCACGTGCTTTCCAATGATCTAATGTAGGATATCCATTTAGGGGCAGTAAAGGAGGAGATTTGGTGAAGGATATCCATGTAGGGATGGAGAAAAGGGTGTAAAAACCCAAGGTTTTAGAGAAGTGCAAATTCCTTATCGATTGCTGGGGGACACTTTGTCACTTGAATGAGGATGGGAAGCTGAACAAAGATTTTCATCTGAAAATCTCAACTAAGCAGGACAACCTTGCAGCAGCCATGTCTTGAATCGAATACGAAAGGAGGAGAGGGGATGAACGAGAGTGCTGGAGC
>NC_065510.1:44697660-44705855 GCF_006386435.1 Epinephelus moara
GATTCATTCGCCTTTCCAGGCTAGGTTTTGTGGTCCGTACACTGTGTTGCATCAAGTGACCGATCATTTGTTGTTGCAAAGAGATGTCAACGGTGTAGATCGGCCCGTGAGTTTCTACTCGAAAAAGTTCAATGCATTCCAGCTGAACTATTCGGTCATAGAAAAAGAGACCCTCGCACTCATTTGGGCATTACAACATTTCGATGTATATGTCGGTTCAAGCGTTCCTCTTGTTGTCTATACTGACCATAATCCGTTGACCTTTTTGCACTCTGTCCATTGCCCAAATCGTAGATTGATGCGGTGGATGCTGTATCTGCAGTCGTATTGCCTGGACATTCGCCACATCAAAGGCTCGG
This sequence comes from Epinephelus moara, assembly GCF_006386435.1. Classification (NCBI taxonomy): domain Eukaryota; kingdom Metazoa; phylum Chordata; class Actinopteri; order Perciformes; family Serranidae; genus Epinephelus; species Epinephelus moara. The sequence goes on from NC_065510.1 coordinate 44,698,020, forward strand.
AAAACGTTGTGGCCGATGCCCTGTCGAGAGTCTACAGCTCCTGATTGTTTTGCTTGACTCGTGTGTAACCCTCTGGTCTTTTCACCCTTAACCGCTTCTCCAGGCGCCGGAATTGCCGGGGGACGGTATTGGACTGGTTGGCTTGCAAGGGATCAGCGGTAGGACGGTCAGTGTGAGTTTTGTAGTACTTGTAAAGTTAAGAAATGTGTATTAGGTATAAGGATTGTGTAATTAATATGTAAGTATATATAAGTAAGTCTTTTCATTTGTTGTGTTTTGGGGAGCCAGCAGTTGAGGCGTTCCTTTTGGGAACCCCTCTCTTATGGGGGGGGGTGTGACGGCCCCGCCCTCTACGTTGGGGGTGTGTGTGGGCAGGTTGCTGGTTGGTCTGCTCTATGTTCCAGGTTCAGCAGAGGTGGGACTGTCATCAGGAGATGTGCTACACCTGNTTGGGCTCCTCTTGATCAGTGCCAATTCAACAGATGCCACATTCTTCTGCCCAGAGAGGATTGCAGTCGTGCTTGAGGGTAACATGGTTATTGATCTCCCCACATTCGCTGACGCATTCGTCATGCTTTTTGCACTGATTTATGCGCTGCATCTGAGTTACCCAAAAGCCTTGGCCAATACATTTGACTTTACCCAGAAAGTCTTGATGGGCCTGGAGGATGGGAAGCTGAAGCCTAGGGTGTTGAGCCTTAAAAATGCCATTTTGGCAGTGGAGTAATTTCAAGTGTATGGACAAACAAAAACAAGGTTGCTCCTTTACTTGATACACTTGCACAGGATGCACTTGATACACTTTTTTTTCTTTTTTGAAAACCTCTTAGAGATCTGTTTCGACAGTATTCTCAGTGAATTTTGAATATGTTACTGTTCAAAAGCAATGTTTGATGTAGTGTTTGTACTCAATGGATATGTAAAACTGAAATAGCTACAGCAGTACAAATATCTTTTCGAAAACATAACTGAAATGTGTTTTGACAGTAATGTAAAACAAACACAATTGATGGACCTGAAAGACATTGTGCAGCTGGTGTTGTCCCCATCAATAGTAGTACAAACAATTTTGAATGTGTTACTGTTCAAAAGTGATTTCTGATGTAGTGTTTGTACTGTATGGATGTGTATAACAGAAATGGCTACAGCAGTAGCTGTAGCCATTTCTGTGGTGTCGTTAATGTATGGGTGATGATCAATGAACAGAACTGTTTATGATGCTATTGGATTTTAATGATTGTAGCGATTATAAGCTCTTCAAATTTTTTAAGTAACCAAACAGATATTACTGTTTATTTTATCAATAAACAGTTTTCTTGATTGATTTTTTTTCCCCCACCCAGAAAAATTGTGTATTTGTAAGATCACATATGTGTTTGTCCACTCATAAATGTGGTGGTTCTTTCTTCCGCCATTTCCTTATGCCTTTGCACTGTTTTATAAGTACTACCAGTACTGTATTTTTGATGTTACTGTTGGAGTGTTTGTACTGTATGGAAGTTGATAGGGTTGGAGATATCCTTTATACAGTGACAGTTAATGATCAGATATATTGCCATGTTCACAAACATGCAATTCCTTTTGTTTTAAACATTTTCATGATGTATATCAGTATCATGATAAAACTTACCTGTACCGTGAAAGGAATTTATTGTCCACTTCTAGAGGTGATAATCCTCTTGCCATTTTCCAAAGGCACTTGCACTGTTACTTTGCTGTTACTTGCTGTTACTTAATAAAAGAGTAACTTGTATTTAAATGATCTTAATCTGTTTTTAATGTTTACTCAAAGTATGTTTGTATTTTGTAGTCAAAGCTACTTAATACAATTTATGTAATAAGTTTCACGTTCCTTAACATGAAATTTTAAGTTAGAAGTAAGTGAAATATTTAAGTAAATTTAACTTAAATAGGTTAAGTTAATTTAAAGTGAACAATATCTTGCTAAGAAATTAAATGTTTTCTGTTAAATGTAAAAAATATGTTTTAGTTATTTCTACTTAATTTTAATTAGTACTCTGAAAACAAAAATACTGAGTAGAAATAACAAAATTAAGGAGAGTTTTTTAAACTTAAAAAATGTAGTAAGTTTCACTTAAAATTACCTAGTAAAAAGTACTTAACCAAATATGTTTATTTGACTTACAAAATTGAGTAAGTGTCACTTAAAAATTTTTATGTAATCAGTTACAACAATTTCTTTGAGTTGAATTAACTTATCAGGTTTTACAGTGCAAGGTAATTGACGACAAGCTGGCCCCATTATCCCAACTGCTCCAGAAGTACACACTTGAACTGCAAAACCTCGGGAGGAGAACCAGCGAGGCTGAGGATAGAGTCTCTGCCAGACCAGCGTCAATGTTCAGACATTGCAGAAGGAGGTAAAAGAGCTGCATTGACGACCTTGAGAACAGAGGCAGGAGGAAAAATCTATGTATTGTTGGCCTAACTGAGGGAGTGTAAGGAGCCAGACCGGAGGTTTATTTTGAAAAGTGGCTGCCCAAATTTCTCCAGATGGAAACTAAAAGCAGTCGAATTAAAATCGAAAGCGCGCACTGCATTCTGGCTCCCAGGCCCGGGCCGAACCAGTGACCGAGACCCATCCTGATCAGATTTCACAACTTAAGCGACAAGCAACAGGTGCTCGAAGCAGGGAGACAGAGTGGAGACGGCGGAGGGCCCCTGGTGTACGAAGGATCCAGGATCATGTTTTTCCAGGATTTCTCAGCCGCAATCGTACGCAGATGTAAGGACTTTGATGGAGTTAAGAAGCGGCTGACAGAAGCTGGGATCAGGTACACTCTGCTTTATCTGGCCAGACTGAGGGTCAGTCATAATGGGAGCGACAAGATGTTCAACTCACCCGGGGAAGTGGTAGCCTTTATGGACAGTTTGAGATAGAAAGATGTTGGCAGGACTGTATATGTGTGAGTACTGAGGTGTCTGCTCATCAGATGTACATTAATGCTGATTATTTTTGGATACCTTTAGAGACTGCTATCCACCCAGACTCCCATTGTTTTTGACTGTAAAGTTGAATCCATCATTCTAACTGTGCTGTGGGGCCTACAGCTCTATAGATGCAAACAGGAATCCATGAGTCTGTCAAGATACAAGGGGTCATCCACAGGATACATACATATATGGTAACTGCATGGCACATACGTAAAGGCTAACTGTGTTGCTTCTCATAAGGAACATGTCGAGGGGTTTGTGCCTCATGATGTGTAGATTCACGGGTGGCTTGCCGAGAAGCAGTAAGGCACCACTGTCATGTTGTGTTTATGCATGTAGAATTTACGTCCAGAAACCTACGTGGAGAAACTAAAGGAATGTATACATTAGTCTATTTTGCACGGACAAAGAACCTTCTGAAACTGGAGAAAGGAATGACCACTTTTGGTTAGGAGGATGGCTTTGTATCTCAGTATGCTATCAGAAATGAGCTAATATTATGAATATGGATGAGGATGTCTTACAGACCTTAAAACGTGGAGTTTGAGGGGACAGAGGACAGAGAGTTTCGACGATCAGCTGAATCTCTCCCAGGCTACTGCAGAAGTCTGATCTGATACTATGGCTTGCTAATAAAGTTCTCTTGATCCGAAACAAGCTTGTATCAGCGGAGTCTTTTTCTTCACCATCATCTCACCATCTTTTTGTCATTGCAATAAGAAAGGCCTGATAAACTACAGTACTTATTTCTAAGTTTATTAAGACAATAGCTGGTTAATTGCTCAAGCAGTGTATCGCTGACAAAGAAGGGGATGTCTCCTCTACTGTTGTCAACTTTGTGTTTATACTTAGCAGGTCTTTTTGTCAAGAGGGAGACTACAGGAAGACTGAGAAGTGACACTGAAGCTTTGCTCATGAAATATTAAAGGTTGTCATTCACCAATTAAGAGAAAAAAAATTCTTTGGGCATTAAAAAATGGGAGAATTGATATTGCACTCTTACAAGAAATCCATTTAAATAACAGAGAACATCTAAAATTACAGCAGGATGGTTTTGATCTGGTGTATTTCTCATCTTTTTCTAGCAAGAGCAGGGTGGTGGCTATTTTAGTTAGAAAAAAACTTGCATTTAAATTAATAGAATGTACAAAGGATAATTATGGCTGTTTTGTATTTGTTAAAGCCACTATACACAAGAAGAATTTAGTATCTTAGATATATACTGCCCTCTAGGGCACCCTGTAAACTTCCTTACAGACACCATGTTTAAGTGTCCCTCTCTGTCTCCACACAAACAAAACAAATTACTAACCTCACTGAAGAACTAGGTTTTGTGGATGTGTGGAGGACTCTTATTTTCAAATCCACATAAATGCCATACAAGAATTGATTACTTCTTTATACCTAAAATAATTTTAAAATCTGTATTGTCCTGCAAAATTGGCCACATCGTTATATCTTATCATGCAGCTGTATATTTAGATATTGAAGTAAAAAATGTTGTAGAACAAACAAGGCACTGGAGGATGAATTAATATATTTTAAAAGACAACAAATTTATTGAGTAGCAGAATTTGAGGATTTTCTCACCCGTAATTCACCCACAGCAACTAACCCATCCCTGCTTTGGAAAAACCTCAAAGGCTTACAAAAGAGGTTTAATAATTTCATTTACTGCCAGCAAAAGACGCACAATCACAGAACAACAAGACATACTGGAATCAAGACTCAAAACAGCAGAGACTGAATACAGTAAAAAACCTTCATTATTCAAGCTGAAGGAGATCCAAGCCCTACATTGCTCCCTAAATTCGATATTAACACAAACTGCCACAAACAAATTCAGAATGGCTAAACAGAAATTATTTGAACATGGGGACAAGCCCGGAAGATTTCTAGCTTATCTAACAAAGAAACAGAAAGGTTTTCAGATAACTGCTTCAGTGCTGGATAGCTGCCAAGACCACTCTTCTGATCCAAAAGTCATCAATGATACCTTCCGCGATTTTTATGAGAATCTGTATAGATCAGAGCAAGGACCAAACATGCAGTTAGATACGGAGGATTTTTTTCTCCAAAATTAAGCTTGCTAGCCCATCTACAGACAAAAAAAATCTATTCTAAGCGCCCAGATAACTGAGGAGGAGGTACATAAAGCTATTAGATCCCTTCAGAGTGGGAAAGCCCCAGGTCCTGACAGATTCACTACAGAATTTTATAAAGAATTTAAAGACCTGATTACAAAACCATTTTTGGACATGCAAAACCACTTTAAAACCGGTATCCTCCCTCCAACACTACGAGAGGCTAATATTTCACTGATTCTTAAAAAAGGCAAATGCCCAGAGAATTTTGCCTCCTATAGGCCAATTTCATTACTTAATGTGGACCTTAAGATATTGTCTAAAATCCTAGCAACTCGTTTGGAGGGTATTTCACCCTACATTATACATGAAGACCAAACAGGCTTCATCAAAGATCGAAACTCATGCAACAATATCAGGAGGTTGTTGAACTTGATCCAGCTATCTCAGCACCAGGCAAAGGACGAGTTTGTGGTCTCCCTAGATGCAGAGACGGCCTTTGATCGGGTCGAATGGACCTATTTCTTCCTCACTTTAGAGCAGTTTGGCCTGGGTCCTAATTTCATACACTGGGTAAGGGTTCTTTATAACGGTCCATTGAGGGCTGTCCTAACTAATGGGCTTAGGTCACAACATTTTTGGGTTCGGAGGGGGTGCAGACAGGGTTGCCCCCTGTCACCTTTATTATTCACCTTAGCTATCGAGCCATTAGCTGAAATAATTTGATGCGATCCTGAGATATCAGGATCATGGTTGGTCCGAAGTCTCATAAAATTGCTTTATATGCCGATGATATCTTATTATTCCTGTCCAACCCTACAGTATCAGTGTGTCATTTAATCAAAAAGATTAATTGGTTTAGCACCTTCTCAGGTTATAAAATAAACTATTTTATTTATTTTTTTTAACATTTTTTTCCGTTTGCAAGTCATAAAGTTTTGTGAGTAAAAAGTTGAACCTGGGGGGCGGGGCCTAAACTGAAAGCTGTAAGACACGTCTCTATTGGCCAGTCTCAATCGGAATGACAGCTTGCAAAGCAATTTTTCTTAAGTTCTACTCATCAGCCTAGTACGCTTGCAAAGCAACATGGGAGTTCTGTAGTACACGGAGAATTCAGTGCGGGAGCTGTGGCGAAAATCAATAATGAAACTGAAGTTTTTCGGGTTCCAGTTTCCAAAAAAATGTGTCCACACGAGTGATGTGATAAAAAATATGATATCCACACGAAACCGCAAAACCCACTACCAAGTGATGTAATACACATGCCAAAGCAGTAAGTGGCGATGTAACTTCTTACGGAAAGGCCATTTTAACCAATCAGAAGTCAGAGTCAATACCGAAATAGGGAAGTGCGGAAAATAACAACAAACAAAAATGCCACGACCTAATTCAACAGCAGAGGAGCCTGAACGACCAACTACACTACCACAAAAGCAGCGACGGGCCTGCCAATGGAGGTCTGACCCGGCCAGTTGGCAGGCCCGTCGCTGCTTTCCTGGTAGTGTAGTTGGGGTAGATAGCAACAGGAGCTGGCAGGCCCGTCGCTGCTTTCCTGGTAGTGTAGTTGGGGTAGATAGCAACAGGAGCAGCCTCCTTCGTTGGTCGTTAGGTCGAGCAGCTGGATATGCCATCCAAAGAGAGCAGATAGCGCGCTCACAAATAAAGTTAGTGTGACATATAGGGTATTTATGTGTATCTGCCTACTCAATTGTGACATTATTGTATGCATATGATATCGATTTTGTATCTTTACAGATACCATACAGATACCCCCCATTCAATTTAAAGCATAACTGATTTGAGTAAAGGCACAAGAGCAAATCTGGGTATATAAACAGTTGGTTTGCGCTGTGTTCTTCAGTTGGCAGTTACACGTAGAGTAAAGCTACTGAAGACCAGCAAAATCACCGTTTGTTTTCATTTATTCTTTCAGGTGGGTAAATGTCACCTAAGTACCTTCAGATTTTATCAGTAGTGTAACATTAATAGATAATTTGTTTATATAGTTTGTATTGTGCTCGTGATATTGTTTGAGGGAACTGTAACGTAAGGTAACTGCATATGAGTGGATGCAACCGTCACTAATGCTAGTGTAGTTCATCAGGGATTTAAGCTGTTATTCCTTTAATTTTGACAATTTAACCTGTGACAACACATTAGCTAAGGTTGTAAGGACTCTAACTGCTGGTAGCTGTTGTTGATTTTGTTTAAATATGTTGAATTATAATTGTATGGGTTATTGTTTGTCGGACGATTGAGCTAAGCTAACTAACGCTAACGTCAGCTGTCATTTGTTGCCATAGCAATGGTAAACATTCACATACGGGCTAAGTGCATAGTGCAGAATGTAAACATTCACATACGGGCTAAGTGCATAGTGCAGAATCAAGCTTCATTGTAAACATAGTTAAGATACATTGGGTCTCATTCATGAAAAGTGAGTAAATCTGTGTGTAGATTTGCACATAAAAGCCTACGCTACTAAAAACCTACTCCGGATTCAGGAACGCCGCGGGAAACTCAGATTTGATCGTAAACATGTGTGTATGATCATGAATGCCAATCCATCGTAAAGTGACAGCATGCTCCCGGTAATCAGCAATTAGCATAAATCCCTGCCCATGAATAGCCAAGGAGATGTAGGTGCATCCAGTCGACCTGTCAGTCATGGCGCAACCAAAGAAAGAGAGAGAAAGAAAAAATCATTTTTCCGAAGCGGAGATCGAAATAATTTTGGGTGAAGTGGACTTAAGAAAAAACATTTTATTTTCTTCAGTTAGTAGTGGTGTGACAGGGA
>NC_065510.1:44706343-44707412 GCF_006386435.1 Epinephelus moara
CATTGTATTTAACACAGGATGTGGGATTTTAGTAGTTAGTAAACTTTTAGAAAAGAGCTATTTACCGTCGCTCTGACGTCAAACAATGGAGACAGGTAATAAAATACTGCAGTTATCCTATCTACACGCAACCGCTGGCACCGGAGTCTTCCAAAAACTTCACCCTGGACTCCGGTTTCAAAGAAACACGGTTTCGGGGGCCCAAAAGTGCAGTTGTGTGTGGCCAAACAGCCAAATCGCATAGAATAATACACAGTTTCAGAAGTACACGGGTCCATGTGGACTAGGCCTAATAATAGCAAGAATGTTTTATTTGAACTGGTGCATGTAGATTGCTTTTGTTTAGCCAGGGCAGAACTATTCGACGGCATAATGGTCAGTACCGTCAATGCCCCGGGGTGTAGCAGTAATGCCGACTGTCGAGCGTTTCCAGTGGGAGAGAGGGAATTGTGGCTGTAGCCCGCTCTGTATGGAACCACGTCAAACCCACCAATAGAAACTCTTCTCTCATCCATCAGCATAGGCCCCACCCATTAAGTGCAGTTGAACTTGCAAGCAAAACTTTAACTTGCAAGCAAAGAGGACTGATCTGCAAGTGTAGCAGCATAGAGGTGCTTATTGTCATTGTTTACAATGTGCGCCGCTGGGGGCCGCTAATGAGGTGGGCCGGTATAAAAGCGGCAGTCCTCCCACTGGTTCTTCCTTTTTGCGCTCCCATCGTCGCCTCTGCGTCACTTCAGGGTCGGAGGTCGTCTGGTCCGACAGGGCGACTGCCTGTGTGCTGCTCTGGCCCCCCTGTATGCGCTGCTGCGTTTGTTGGCTGTGGTAAACGCTGGTGGCTGCATGGAGCCCTGCGTTTGTTGGCTGTGGTAAACGCTGGTGGCTGCATGGAGCCCTCTCTCCCCCTCCCTCCTCTCATGTGAGTGTGTGTGTGCCCGCGCTGCTGAAAAGGTGCTAACGGTAGCCAGCTTATCGGGCCGCTGCTGCTTTGGGAGTTTTTCCTTATCCGCTGCGAGGGTCATAAGGACAGAGGGATGTCGTATGCTGTAAAGCCCTGTGAGGCAAATTG
>NC_065510.1:44707802-44711417 GCF_006386435.1 Epinephelus moara
GTATTTCAATTGGGCAGTTATTAGTTGTTATATTTTGTTAAGTTTAAACTTGTGATCTGCCCATTAATTACAATTTTTGTTAAATTTTGATTTATTGATTTTGTTTGTTTCATTGCAACCCCACTTATTTGTTTTATCATTCCCTTTTTCAGTTGCTGGAGGCCGGTGGTGGTGGTGCTGGTGTTTGGTGGTGGTATCCATCCTTCCGTCTTGTCCGCTGTGTTCCTGGGAGTGGGTTGCTTCACTGAGTGTGTCTGCCATGTGTGCCTGGTGATTTAAGTTGGTTTCTCTTTTTTTTGGTGGATCCTTCCCCTTCACTAGTCCTTGTCCACTCACTAGGCCTCAGCCCTGATTAGGTTCTTTCCCCCTGCCTGTGTGAATGTTTTTTTTAAAAAAGAAAAATGATTGTTTAATAAAAAGTGTATTTTTTTTAAAACTTGGAACCACGTCTCATGCCCCTTTGAGTAAACAAACCTGTGTGTCTTGTATTGAAGAAGTAATTCCCTGGGTGAAATTCCCAGGGTGGCGTTGTCGAGCCCTTTTCTTGGTAACAGTATTAGCTTTATATCCTTTCACCTCCACCTCGCCACAAAACTTGGCATTGTCGGCAGGGTCACTCTCTTGAACGGCTGAGACGTGTGTTCCTTTTTTTTTTGTGTTGTTGCTGATTTCATCTTTTTGTTTTATTGTGTGCCCTAATTTTGTTGTTCTTTGTATGCAGATTGGAGAACTTGGAGACAAGGCAGCAGCGATTCCTGGCAGATCTTCTGAGAGTTTTGGTGAGGTGTCTACTACAGGTTTGGCCCTTGTGGTGCTGTTGCACCATAGTAACTACTTGTAGGACAGTGAGTTTGTGTTAATCATGGAGGAAGAAATACAGGAACTTAGAGAATTGATTGCACAGTTAAAAGCTGATAATGAGCGGTTGCGACAGGGACAGGCTGGCCCTAGTGTTTTACCGTCTACCTCTTCGGCACAACCTATTGCCCCTCCCACTTCTAGTCTCCCTGTTTCGGAGAGACTGATTTTTGTGCCCAGAGATAGGAAGTGTCCCACCTTTAGGGGAAGGACAGGTATAGGGTTGAGTGAGTGGATGGAGGAGGTGCAGGCGAGTATGAGGGCCCGGCGTTTATCCCAGTCCGACCAGGCGTTTTTTCCTGTTTGACCATCTAGAGGGAGAAGCCAGAGATGAGATCAAGTATCGCTCTGCCGCAGAGAGAGAGGACCCTGCTAGAATACTTACCATTTTGCAGGAGCTGTATGGGTGTTCAGAGTCTTATGTTGCACTGCAGGAGGCTTTCTTCTCCAGGAGGCAGCAAGAGGGAGAGACTCTTCAGGAGTTTTCCCTTGCTTTGATGGGCCTCATGGAGAAAGTGAAGCAGCGCGCCCCTGCTGACATGCCAAATGTTGAAGCCCTTTTGAGAGACCAGTTTGTTGAGCACGTCTTGAATAGCTCCTTGCGCCGCGAGTTGAAGCAGTTGGTGCGCCGGCAGCCTAACTGCACTTTGCTTGAGGTTAGAGCGGAGGCGATCCGGTGGGAGCATGAAGGTTTGCCTGGTGGTGTGAGGGGTCGTAGTCAGTCTGTCCCCTCAGTGTATGGTGTCCAGTATGGTGTTCAAGGTGGCCCTCAGGCTGCTGCCCCGCTGTCGTCAGTGTCCGAGATGAGTGAAATGAGGGAGATGTTGAAGCGTCAGCAAGAGCAGCTTAATCAGCTCATGGGTAGCATTGCTCAGCTGCAGAACTCCCATCAGTACAGTCGTCCACCTCGTACTGGCCCAATAATATGCAGGCGTTGTAATCAGCCGGGACATTTTGCACGGGAGTGTGAAGGGGTGCGTGTTCATTCTCGTTCACAGTTCCCCTCACGACCCCCTTCTAATCCTGGTCGGCAGTCTCGCCCCCCTTCGGTGTCGGAAAACTAGTGCCCACCGAACTGCAGAGCCACAGTTTGGGTGGGGCCGCTTCTGGCTCACAGTCTGTTTCACGTAACTTGGATGCTTCTGGGTTGATTTCGTCTTGTCCCCATTTGGATGTGGACATGGGTGGAGTGAAGGTTCCTTGTCTGGTAGACACTGGTTCTATGGTGTCTACAGTTTCTGAGAGCTTTTTCCGCCAGCATCTTGAGCCTTGGGGCCAGGAGCGCCTCCATTCATGTCATTGGTTAGAGCTTAGAGCTGCTAATGGCCTGACGATACCTTACATCGGGTACTTGGAGCTCGATGTGCAACTGTGTGGCAAACTGATGCCCCACTGTGGTGTTTTGGTTGTGAGGGACCCCCCTGGCGGTGTGCCTGCTCAAGTGCCTGGTGTTTTAGGGATGAATGTGATTCGCAGGTGTTACCAGGAGCTTTTTGGGCAGCATGGTGCAGCTTTGTTCTCTCAGGTCTGCGTCTCAGAGGCTCCCAGGCAGGTTGTGCAGGCACTGCAACAGTGCCATCGTGCTGGCACACGGGTCCCTCAGGACAGTCCAGGGAAGGTGAAGGTCCGGGGTAAGAGGGCCTGGCGGATCCCTGGCGGCGTCATGAAAATCGTGGCCGCCACATGTTCTGAGCAGTATTCAGGCTCTACAGTATTGTTTGAACCTTTGGATACTGGCTTGCCAGCTGGCTTGCTTGCCTCCCCTGCCTTGGTCCGAGTAATCGGGGGCACGGCCTACATACCGGTCATTAATGTTGGCTCCACTGATGTCGTATTGTATCCTCGCACTGCTGTTGGCACACTGGACTTTGCAAATGTTGTCAGCCTTCCTTCAGGGGTCACGGAAGTGCCCCCAAGTGTGGCCACCGTGTCTTCCCAGACAGCGTCCCCTAGTGTGCAGCAGCAGGTAGAGAACATTGATTTGTCTACGTTGTCTGTTGAGGAACAGGGTCAGGTGAGATCGTTGCTTAGGCAGTATACTCCTGTCTTTTCAGCACACGATGGTGATCTGGGTTGTACAAACCTCATCTCCCATGACATTCCTTTGGTGGATGATACTCCAGTGAGGCAGCGCTATAGGCGCATCCCACCCTCAGAATATGAGGTTGTGAAGGAGCACATCAACCAGTTGCTTGCATCACAGGTCATTCGGGAGAGTAGCAGCCCTTATGCGTCTCCCATTGTATTGGTACGGAAGAAAGATGGCAGCATACGCATGTGTGTTGACTACAGACAGCTCAACAGTAAGACCCGAAAAGACGCGTTTCCTCTGCCACGCATAGAGGAGTCTCTGGATGCGTTGTCAGGTGCTTGCTGGTTTTCAACCCTGGATTTGGCCAGTGGTTACAACCAGGTGCCAGTCACTGAGGCAGACCGCTCAAAGACCGCCTTTTGTACACCTTTTGGATTGTTTGAGTGGAACAGAATGCCTTTTGGGCTCTGCAATGCACCCAGCACCTTCCAGAGGTTAATGCAACGTATCTTTGGGGACCAACAGTGTCAATCCTTACTGTTGTATCTTGATGACATTGTCGTGTTTTCCTCCACTGTGGACCAACACTTGGAGAGACTGAAGGTGGTGCTAGGCCGGCTTCAACAGGAGGGCCTTAAAGCCAAGCTCAGTAAATGCTCTTTCTTCCAGAAAGAGGTGCACTACTTGGGCCATGTGATTTCTGGCGATGGTGTTTCCACAGATCC
>NC_065510.1:44714424-44716585 GCF_006386435.1 Epinephelus moara
ATTGTTTAATAAAAAGTGTATTTTTTTTAAAACTTGGAACCACGTCTCATGCCCCTTTGAGTAAACGAACCTGTGTGTCTTGTATTGAAGAAGTAATTCCCTGGGTGAAATTCCCAGGGTGGCGTTGTCGAGCCCTTTTCTTGGTAACAGTATTAGCTTTATATCCTTTCACCTCCACCTCGCCACACAAGCAAAAGTTTTTAACTCGCAAGCAAAGAGGACTGATCTACAAGCAAAACGTTTTAACTTGCAAGCTAAGAGTACTGATTTATAAGCAAAATGATCATACGTTTTTACTTACAAACTTGATTTTTGATTGCAGTTCAAGAAATATGCTCTCAAAACAGTTGTAGCCTATATGATTGCAACAAAAAGACACAAAAATACCTCCATACAGTTCGCCTAGCCCTTTTCCTTTTAAGTGGTCCCCTTCTGGCTTTGCATACTTGGGCATATACATTACTCCTCAGTTTAGTCAGATGTTCAAGGCTAACTTCATTTCTTTATTTGACAAAATTAAACAGGACCTTGAGTGTTGGAATTCCCTTCCTATATCCTGGCTGGGCAGAATGTCGCTCCTCAAAATGAATATTCTCCCCCGTCTCTATCCAGTAAGGATGATTCCTATCTTGTTTACTAGATCAATAATTTCAAAACTAGCTAACTAAGCTGGTGCGATATTGAAGCTTCTATGTCTGGGTGTCCCCTCTCGACTCTGCTTTTCCTAAAGGACACGAATACTGTCAAAGACTACTGCACAAACCCATTAACAATTAACAATTAACACAGTCAAAGCCTGGAGAACAATACAAGGTATCGAGGAAAGATCTGGACTAACATCTACTCTTACTCCTATTGTTAATTACCCAGACTTCCTACCAGGTACTCTGGATCCAGGCTTTAGACAATGGCACTCAAGGGGGATTACTACATTTGGAGATTTGCTTGAGGGGGGAGTACTTATGGCTTTTGAACACATTGAACAAAAATACAAATTACCCAGAAACAGTCTCTTTCGTTTCTTCCAGCTAAGAGATTACATTAAGAAAAAAAAAAAACACTCTGTTAGATAACTCAACTCTGTCTGATATTGAAAAGCAGGTGTTTCACACTGAAAGAAAGGTGTCTGTTGGTATACTGTATAATATTCTGAAGGAGTATGGTGAGGTTGAGATCTGTAAGTCGACCTGGGAGGAGGAGTTGGGTGTGAAAATTGCAGAAGATAAGTGGGAGGAGATCTGGAGCAATTCACAAAAAATATCAGTTTGTAACCGATCCAGAGAGCTTCAGCTTAACACACTACACAGGGCACATTTAGCACCTGATCGCCTCAAATTCAAAGCAGGAACCTCCCCGTTGTGTCCTAAATGCAAAGTAAGTACAGGCACTTTAGCACACAGCTTTTGGTCCTGCCCTAAATTACAAAACTTCTGGAATTCTATTCAGCAGGAATTGCAGAAAATGTTATTACAATTTGACCTTGACCCACTGTTCTTCCTCCTGGGCCTTCCTAACACAAATATTCCGAAAACACACCACAGAAAACTGTTCAATGTTCTAACTTTCTTTGCGAGGAAGAACATATTACTTAATTGGATCTCACATAAAAGCCCTACAGATTCGGGCTGGTACAGGATAATATTGGAATACATCCCACTTGACTTCCTTACATGTATGATCCACTCAAAGACTGATAACTTCAACAAGATGTGGCAACCTTTTCTTAAATTTGTTAATGTGAATGTATCCGTTATTTTAAGCAGGGAGTTTACCTGTTGTTACTTGTTTTGTAAAAAATGAAAAATTTAATAAACATATTTATATACATATATATATATATATATATAAAAGCCAAAATGCAGTCTCTGCAGTTGACCGAGAAGTTACTGCATTCTAACTATGTATTTTTGTTAATCTGTGAGATGTAGGACTCCTTACCTTGCTGCAGTCTCTGCACTCTGAAGCCGTAGCTAATGCTTAGTTATGATTTTCCCTGTCTGTTATCATAATCATTTTTGATGAAGTGACATTTTGGTTATTCTCAGTTTGTTATTCTATATCAGTAGGTAAGGTAGCAGCAGTACTCAAGTTGTAAAAAACAAACAAACGGGGGGGGGGGGGGGGGGGATTTTATCACATGGGGACATAATTGTGCTGATGA
>NC_065510.1:44716597-44718416 GCF_006386435.1 Epinephelus moara
TCACATGGGGACATAATTTGTGCTGATGACAGCACAGAGGGTCTGCCATAGCACCACTGCTCTTACATAGTTAGGGTCAAATGCACAGGACAAGTGCAAAATCATTTCTTCAGATGGGTCAACCAATGATACTAATAATGATCAAAGTCAATTTTACTTTTAGAATATTGAATTATAGTGTATTATAGTGTACTGAATTAGTGTATTTGTATTTAAGAAAACTACATATTTTCTTGAAAATGCCAAACATTCAAGTGTGGATTTAAAAAAAAAAAACACTGAAGATAAAATGGTTTTGGGGCTAATATCACTGTTTAACCCTATGGGCCCTAGGCCTTTTTGGGGTATTTTTACTGCCTTTACTTTTAAGCTCATATCACAGTCATTATAAAGGCTACATACACATCCTATATCTTGTTTTTTTTTTCAGGACAATCTGGGCTATCCAGATTTGCCATCATTACATGTCCTTCTATGTGCCTGTACTTTTAAGCTCATATCACAGTCATTATAAAGGCTACATACACATCCTATATCTTGTTTTTTTTTCAGGACAATCTGGGCTATCCAGATTTGCCATCATTACATGTCCTTCTATGTGCCTGTATTTTATATTAATTTTATATCAATGAAAAAAAAAATCTGTGTTACTGAATTCTTACATTTTTACATGTATCTCAGCATAGCAAGTTGGAAGTTGACATATTCTGCCATATATGAAGAGGGGAGACTCTCTGGAATCTGGCAATATAAGAACCATGATGGTGGGACATTCTGTCACTTCACAGCTGTCCAAAACATGTGGTTTGTGCCAGGCGGACATGATTGCCAATATTTTTTCATTATTGCAAGAAATTCCATTGACTCATTCACAAGTCAAAAATGTGTTTTATCTGAAAGAAACATGCAATATTTACATCTAAGATCATAGAAAAATAGTAATGATATTATTCCTCACTATATGAAGTGACTGATAACATTTTTTCTGTATAATGGATTGTAAAGAAATATGTCAGGTTTTTATTTTGTAGACAATTGATCTGTATTTACAGCGTGATGGAATGACAGCACAGTGATGTGTTTGGTATCACTGGAAAGCTCTGGTCCTGCGCTTTCATGTGATATGCGTGGCATTTCTGTGCAAGCCTGCATTTGCAGGTAATCCATCCAAGAGTAATGTGTGTGCAAAGCTGTATGAAAGCTTTGTTATACATAATTTTGTGTAACTTTATCATTGTTTTTCGCTGTGAAAACATTGGACTACCGACAAGTGCTTGGTCTTGTCGGAAAGCTACGGTTCCGTAGAGAACAGGTGTGAATTTGGACGCACTATGCGTCGTTCGGGCGCCCTCTATTCACCTTATTTTTCATGGAAACACGGAGGCAAAACAGAACGCAGCCAGCTTCCGTTTTTTTGTGCGACACTTCCGGTCCAGCACTCTTGACCACTGTGTAAATGGGAATCGCCTTGTTGTTTACCTTGCTGAGTTTAGCTATATATTATCTCACATTTTTCACGTCACTGTATCACCGTTTAGACTAATCTGATGTTTGTAAAGTCTATAAACACAATGATTGAACAAACATTACTATTTCTGTGTGCACGTTTAGTAATTAACATGGTTATCGTAGATTAGTTGGGCTAACCGTTAGCCGTTAGCCATTAGCGGTGTCTGTAATAACTCAATAAACGGTCCGTGAAAAAATATTTTTTCCAGCGGGTGTCTTAGTTACAACATGATTGAGCTAACTGGAGTAGTTTCATGTCGTATCCGACAACGGGAGGCTTTTAACAGATGACGTCCTGATGTTAGCTTTG
>NC_065510.1:44718426-44722355 GCF_006386435.1 Epinephelus moara
AAACTGAATAAATACGACACATAGCAACACAAAACTGCTTTGCTAGCTCAATCATGTTGTAACGGCTGGATGGTTGATGCGTACATGCTGATTCGGGTGCTATCAGGGCCGATCCGCGCATCACTATGGCTTAATAATCAACTCAGTCAATAAAAACAACCCGTCCTGTGTTAGGAGTGTACGTCACTGACAGAAAGAAAGAAAGAAAGAAAGAAAAGAAAAAAAAGATAGAAAAGCAGCATACACCTCACATATTTATTTCTCACAGTTGCGCACACGTTAGGCTGGCATGCAGAAGCACCGTCTGTGTGTCTGTGTGTCGAGGGTGCGAGCTGCTGCTTCAGCTGCTCAGGTAGAGAGACTGTGTAGCCCGGTGTGTTTTTTCGCTGATTCGGTTCTGCAGGTTCTCTGCTGGTACACTGGAGATGGGGATCAAGCAGTTTGTCTCACTCGGGATAAATTGTGCTTTTTTGGTTCATAGTTTTTGATTGATGTGTGATTTATTCACGTTTAAAGGGAATTATTTTTACCCGCAATTACTGGATAACGGAAACGTGGGCACAGTTATCTATATAAAATACACAGACTAACTAACTAATTAACTGATTGACTAACATAAACAATTGAAAACTGAAAAAAATTAGCTTGCACCGTTAACTCTGGTAAGGGAAAGCGGCTGACCGGAAGTCACGCACAAAAACACGGAAGATGATCACTATTTACTTCCGTGTTTGAAAATATGGTGGATAGGGCACACGCATTACATCCACGGCGCAGCTTGCTGAGATACAATATAAAAATATCTTTGCATGTGTGCCCTCACCCACAGTATTTTACTCGATATGCTTAAAACCAAAGGTAAAACTAAATGTTGAAATAGCAATAATACCACGTTCATTCAAAAAATGACATGGGATGGAAAGGGGGGATGGCAGTTTTAGAAGGGGGATGATTTTGACCGTTTTTATTTCAAGGGGGATGCCATCCCCTCTCATCCCCCCTCAACTCGAGTACTGCTCATAGGGATAGGGAAATCAACTCACCAGTCTCTAAACTCTCCTCGTGCTGACTCCTAGCTAGCTGCTATCTAGCTAGGTCAAAGTTTTCAAATGTAAATATCAGTAAACACCGAGGAAAAGATGGAGAAGAATGAGCAATTAACATAACTTAAGTTCATTAGAATGAGTTTCATTAGTTCATTAGGATAAGTTTTGTGTCAAGTGAACATAAAGGTTTTATGTCATTTTGACAATCCAAGGCATCATGGCAGCCAAGATGAATAGGCACATGGCCAAATACATGAGCAAGGCCCAGAAAGGAATTGGTAGCTACTGGTTGATAGAGCAGTCAGGCAAGACTGCAAGACCAGGCAGACCAACCTGTGCACCTGGGTCAGCTACAAGAAAGCCTATGACTCTGCCAAACACGTGGATACTGGAATGCTTGGAAATGTAAAACGGCAACATGAAACTAAAAGCCTTCATCATAAAGTTAATGGGGCTGTGGAAAACGACTCTGGAGGTCAACTCAAAGCCAGTTGCACAAGTTACCATCAAGTGCGGCATATATCAAGGTGACGCCACTAAGCTAACTCATCACAAAGAGTGGCTATGCATACTGGTTCCATAGTGAAGCAACCATTAGTCACCTCCTCTACATGGATGATATCAAGCTGTATGCCAGGAGTGAGCCAGACATCGACTCACTGATTCACCTCACCAGAATCTACAGCAGTGACATCAGAGTGTCATTCAGACTAGATGAGTGTGGTCAGATGGTGTCCAAGAGAGGGAAGGTGATCAGAACCAAGGGAGTTGAACTACCAAAAGGCAGCATTGCAGATGATCAAGGCAAAGCTACAAATACCTCGGGGTCCCGCAGGCAAATGGGAACCATGATGAGGCCGCAAGGAAGTCAGCCACAAGGCAGGTCCTGAAAAGTCAGCTGAATGGAAAGAAAAAGGTGCGAGCCATCAACACATACACCCTGCCAGTCATGAGATACGCCACTGGTATAATAAGATGGCCAAAGGAGAAGATAGAGGTCACTGTGATCAAGAGAAGGAAGCTTCCTACAATGCAAGGAGGGTTTCATCCCAAGTCCAGCACCCTTAGAATGTACACTAAGGGCCAGATCCACTAAAGGTTTGTGTGTATAAAAACGTGCAAACTCATTGCACACGCAAAAAAATGTGCAAACTGATTTACTAACAGTGCGTACTAAGGGTTGTGTCTTTCAAAGGTGCCATCTTGTGGACACTAGTTTGGACCGTCCAACTGCACTGTATGTTTTTATGTGTATGTTTTTATGTGGGGTTTTTTTATCCTCTTTTATTGCCTTTTTGATTGTATCGGGACCGGAGTACATATTCCGCTCTGTAGTGTGCAGACATGTACTGAGTAAATGAACCTTTGACCTTTGAAAATAGCGCGTCTGCATCCAGTTAGTACGTTTGCTGCAATGAATATGCAATATGGGGCGTTTACACGCAATTGTGCATGTGCTGGGAGGAGAAAATATAAATATATTAATTTAGCACACGCAAAGTGATTTATCAAACATGAAAGCAATTTTGCAAATAGAAACTGCATCTATATTTAACACGTGTCAAAGGGAGGCACAAACGGTTTGTGTGCGTAATTGCACACACATGGCTACGGTTATTGTTGCAAGAAGGAGACATCGAAACGAAAAAAGAAGATGCAGAGAACGCATTTTTCACCCTCGTGTGAACATTTTTGGAATGAATGAGGAAACAATCATTAAAACGTATCGCCTATCCAGCATTGCCATTTTGGAACTGTCCCAGGTCAGTACACGATTCTTTTATTCTGAGAAACAGTTTTCTGTTTTCCAAGTTGCGAGATGGCGAGTTTGGAGATGGCTGGCTTGTAGGTGAGTCAATTTGTAAAATAATTACATTAAAAACAAAAGCGTGTTTCATATTGATTCCAACCTGATCTCACAGAAATACGTGAAATGACCACGACCTCTTAACACCGCATTCCGTGGTGGAAGCACGTAATGGGTTGAAATTACGTGCCGGTACCACGGAAACAATGCCAATGTAAAGTCAATTATGATCCATTGTCGTGGTGTCCACACGGATTCCCTGATTCAACAACGTCCTGTATACACACAAAAACACGAAAGTGTTCTTGATATTAAAACGGCAAATATATTCCTCTGTTATAATTTCCCACCAAAAATAATAATAATAATAATAATAATAATAACATGATAGTTCGGCTGTACTAGAAATTTGATATAGGCCTATTCAAATATTCAGTCCCAAAAACGCCGTTTCTACAGTACTAGCTAAATTATCTGAAATTAACCCTCATCCTTACTTTTTCTTAACATATTTCATCTAGATGCAGTGTCATTACTAGTTCGGCTTTACTAGACATTTAATATAGATGTATCTTTTTACGACTCTATTTTACAACAAGCCACAAAAAACCTACAGTCCCCAAAACGCTGTTTCTAGAGTTCTATCTAAAATATCTAAAGTTAGCCAACATCCTTGCTTTTTTTCTTAATGTAGTTCATCTAGATACAGTGTCATTACTAGTTCGGCTTTACTAGATATTAGATATATTCAGTAGATATATGTTTTTACGACCCTATTTTACAACTCTATTTTACAAGCCGCAAACCAGCCTACCGTTCTAAAAAACGCTGTTTCTAGCGTATTAGCTAAAATATGTAAAATTAGCCGACATCCTTGCTTTTTTTCTTAATGTAGTTCATCTAGATGCAGTGTAAAAACTAGTTCGGCTTTACTAGATATTAGATATATTGGGTAGATATATCTTTTTACAACGGGTCCATGTCATTGGTTCGACAGCCCATTGGTTCGACATCCCATTAGTCCGACTGTCCGCGGTGCTGAACGGCTCGCGGCGGGCGTATGGTGCGCCGCGACC
>NC_065510.1:44722445-44731581 GCF_006386435.1 Epinephelus moara
CCCTACTTTGCAAATCAGAAGAACTACAACTATGTTGCTGATATGTATTAAGCTGCATGGCGCGGTCCCAGGGAATTGTAGTTTTTAATAAATATAAATGTTTTTCCTAGATTTGGAAGTTGTAAATACTGAATTGAGAGTACACTGTGGACTTTAAGGGGATGGTAAACACACTTGTGTAATCAGATTTTAAATATCTAATTTCTAAATGGGTGAAAATTAATTTTATCCATATTTTACCCCTATCTGACAGCACCCCCAGTTGTTGACTACACTCACGTGATAGTTGAGGTCAAGAGCTCTCTATAACAGTTGGTCCCGTGTCTGTACCCCCTTTAGTTGCTGAGTTATAAGCCCTCAAACATGCACTGAGGTCAAGGTTCAAGGTTGGGTTGGGAACCGGAGGGTCGCCTGTTCAAGTCCCCGTCTGGACCAAAATATGGAATGTGGACTGGTAGCTGGAGAGGTGCCAGTTCGCCTCCTGGGCACTGCCGAGGTGCCCCTGAGCAAGGCACCGAACCCCCCAACCGTTTGGAGCGCCTGTATAGGCGCCTGCATGTATAGGTCCAGTTCGTGCATGTGTGTGTTCGGACCTGTGTGTAATTGACAAACAGAGTGAAAAATTGAATTTTCCCTCGGGGATTAATAAAGTATGTAAAATTAAAAAAAATTAAATTAAATTAAAATTAATAGATAACTTAGATACTATTGGTTATTGTTGAGACACTTTATTATTGCTTAGATACTATTTAGCCTATTATTGTATTTACTTTTAGCATGTTCTACTTTTATCTACTGTGGGATATATGTTTTAATTTATTCAATAACGAATTTATTTTATGTTCGGCCTACATCTTAATATTTTATGTAATTTATCATAGTTTAGTTCTTAACTCCAGTGTTTCCTCAGTGTGTGCTCCCGATGCGGAAGGCTCCATGTGATGGTGTTTCCTCCCTGGTTCTTCCATGCTCAGCCGTATTTTTTTGGCGTTTGGATACGGTTACGGCAGACGGACGGCAATCTGAAATGGAATGAAGCCCACACACGGCAGACAGTAGCTACAAAACAGTAGTGGAACGCGCCCCATCCGCCCACAGCACAATGCTGTGCTGTGGGCACACACAGCACAATGCTCTTAAAGCCCTACGCTATCAAAAGCTGGAAAAACACATTTATTTTATTTTATGGCCTTGACATTAACCTGTCATATTGTTGAGTTATCAAGGACACTTCCGTGTTTTTGTGTGTATACAGGAATGTTAATATCATTGAGGAAAATGAGGTGGACGTGACGTTATTGAATCAGGAAATCCGTGTGTCCACCACGAAAAAGGATCCTAATTGACTTTACATTGGCATTGTTTCCGTGGTACCGTCACGTAATTTCAACCCATTACGTGCTGCCACCACGGAATGCGGTGTTAAGAGGTTGTGGTCATTTCACGTATTTCTGTGAGATCAGGTTGATTTTTAAGGTGATAGTGCATACCCCCTACACCCCTTCCTCCTGACACCTGTTCTCAACCCGACCACTGCCGGAGAGATAAGGTACAATGAGGCCCATATCCGCACACGGAATATTGTGGAGCGCACCTTTGGAATCCTGAAGAGCAGGTTCCGTTGTTTGGATTGCACTGGAGGAGCACTGCTGTACAGGACAGAAAAAGTGGCCCAGATTATAGTGACCTGCTGCATGCTACATAACATCGCCAAGCAACACGGGAGCGTATCTATGTTTCCCGGGTTCTATGTTTCCCGGGTACTATGTTCCCCACTTAACCCTGGAAAAAAGGTTCTATGTTCCCCGCTTACACAAAAAAGGTTCTATGTTTCCCGGGTTCTATGTCCTCTGCTCAACCAAGGGGGAAACATAGAACCCTTTTTGGCTGAGCGGGGAACATAGAACCCAGGAAACATAGAACCTTTTTGGGTGGTAAGCGGGGAACATAGAACCCGAGAAACATAGAACCCTGGAAACATAGGGATGACCCCAATTAAACAGTTCTTTATCGTATAGCCTATTTTACACAAAATGAATATTCATAGCCAATATAAGAAAACTTAAACGTGACAGTTGAGTGTATTATTTGTGTTTCCTTTTACGCAGGTGTAACTTGCCCACCGTGCGCACCTCTCCTCCCTCTCCGGTCCCTGGCTGTTGGTCACAGATTTCTTCCCATATAGCGTTCCTTTCTGACAGTCAGGTTTCTTTGCTGTAGCTCATTTAAGTGTTTATTGGCCTCATCTACCAACACCTCTAATTCCATAGGGTCGAATTTCACTTTGCGCCTTCTCTCCAAACTCGCCTTGCTGCAAACCATAAAACACGCAAAACCCTCATTTAAATAGGGTGTCTCCAACACTTTTGCACCTCTTGTCATTTACGCAATCACTCTTAGTAAATCACCCGCAAACCGCGGTTCAGCGCGCAAAATTCTAGATTGCACAGGCAAATTAGTAGACACAAATTAGGATCTTAGTAGATCCGGCCCTAAGTGTAGCAAGCGGGGCTGCGGGCTGGTGAGCGTCAGAGCAACTGTCCAGGAAGAAACAACCAAGATCCAGGAATACATCAGGAAGATGGCCCCCAAAGATGAGCTGTATATATATTATACACACACATATATATATAGATATAT
The DNA here is from genome assembly GCF_006386435.1 of Epinephelus moara. NCBI lineage: Eukaryota > Metazoa > Chordata > Actinopteri > Perciformes > Serranidae > Epinephelus > Epinephelus moara. The sequence goes on from NC_065510.1 coordinate 44,725,086, forward strand.
ATATATATATATATATGTACATACATACATACATACATGTATATAGGAAAGATGCTGGATTGTGGTTACTTAACAACACAACTTAAAACCAACAAAATATCAACCTCATCTGTCATCACTATTCTATGTCAAATTGAGTTGGCATTAGATGTCCAGATACTGAATTTTGGTCACCCGTTGTACAACCTAAATTTAACCAAATATCAATGACTAATGCTGTTGGTGGCCAGCTGGGGTACAACCGTTTTATTACGTGGGCTTTATGTGACTGGGCATTATCAATCCAAATGATGAGGGCGACTTCAACCACAGGTGTTTCCTGTGCACATCCATTCTCTGTTTTTATCACTAAATCTGTTTCTCATTGTTTATGTAGACTATACAAGCAGCCTTAGGAACACCGTGTTTAGCTGCTGCGTCTCGTCGATTAGTGTTTGGCAGTTTGTCATCAGCATCTAGTAGACTATGGTTTTTACTGAGAGAAAATTACTTTCTTTTTCCTGTCACAATTTCAGTGTTCACACATCACCAGCCTCAGGTAGCCAGGTGGAAACAGACTGGTTACCTCAAAGCAAAGGATCATGGCAGTGAAGTAAAAACAATAAATAGAAAAACTGTATATTTTGTCTATGTTTTGTCATGTAAAAGACCCAAAAATAACCACTGTAAACGGACTACTCATTCCCTGAGGATTATCCAAAGGCAGAGTGCAGCATCAGCATTTTGTAGATGTGACGTGGATTAGCCTGTAGTGATTTGGGCTAAATAATCAGCCTAAAAAGAAAAAAAAATGCATTGCAACCTTTCTTTTTGTTAGAGTTTGCCATACAGCCTCTGTAGTTCCTGCACTCTGCCTTTGTAGGGCAGTATAGCAGATCCCTGCTATCAAAGCCTTCACACTCACACTCACTTAATTGGTGGATTAAGTGTTCTGATCAAGGTTAAGGGCTGTGTGGGAAACAATTTAAAGGCCTGTCAGAAGAGAGTGAAGCAAGGATGGAGGGGGAGCAGGCCAGAGTTTTCGTAATGATCTGAGAAGCAACCACAGAGAGCACGCTAGTAGGGAAGATGGAAAATTGAAGGACAAATGAGAAAATTAGGGTTAGGCAGAGTTAAATAAAAAATGAAAGTGGAAGACAAACAGTCAACAAGAAAGAGAGGGAGACAGCTAAGAAAAAAGAACATCCGATTTGTATTATTCCCCCACCCCTGTCTCTTGCTTTACCTTTTTTTTTTGTGGTACACAAATAAAATCAGGCTCTATCCCTGTCTGACAGTGAAGAGACTAGATGAGGGACGGAGCACAACGCAGACAGGATTACATACCAAAACTGAGGGATTTGCTCACAAAAACAACTTGTCAATCGCTTTAAAGTCAAGATATTGACTTGCACAGAGGCTGTGAGAGCGCTCTCACCTTATTTCGAGACTTTGAGAGACACCAGCTTCTCAGCATCTATCAATAAAAATAACATAATTGGTGCTTTCAAACGCATGTCCTCAGTTGTACCTGAGACAAAAATACACCTTGTTTTTTCAGACTTTTCAAGTGGGAAGTTAGGCGACATTCAGCCTTTAGCGCACCAAGTAGGAACCAGAGGTTGGACTCAAACTGTTGATGAGGCATGGATGTCCTTTGTAATTTCATCATTGGAGCTAGATGGTTTAATGTAGGAGCCACTGTGAGGCAGCGGAGTGACAGCTGTCATTCACAATGGAACACACACGCACGCACGCACGCATGCACGCACGCACGCACACACACACACACACACGTACACCTCTGTGTTGAGTCAAACTAACTCACCTCCATCTATACTCAACTCAGTTGATTAAAGTCAAACTGAAATTTGAATTCTCCTCACTGCTCTGTAAGGAAACTATGACGATAGTGCAGGTAAAGAGTATAAAACAGGTCTGGGGCGTACTTGTGTGGAAACAGCATCAGAGTATTAACCTGTTCTTCATGGCAGCAGATGACTGACTATAGAGGGCCAAAGTTGTGAGGAGCACATCTTAGCCCTAGACTGGATAGTTGCTCTAATGGCAGCAGTGATTCTTACAAGACTTTGATTCCTGCGTACTTATCAGTTGTGTTTTATCAACGCCTACTGAGTGGCTAGCATTTAATGGAGCGACACCTGCGAGCTAGTTCAGGCAGTCAACTCATGCTGCACTGATTCATACACACACATCATACGTCACTTCCCATATGTCATCTACAAAACACACCCTCCTAATTTGGCGGTCTATTTAAGCTGCAAAATCTTCCCAGCTCTCCCTTTGCATTGTCTATGCCGCTGCTGCCCTGCATCAGTACTGCTGCTCGCTCTTTCAGCCCCACCTCCACCACCTCAGCATCCACCTGCAGGTTTTCTGGCTAGGGAGAAAATATTTAATCATCACTTGCCAGTATCTCACGTAAACATATCCGCAGGGAGTGATGAGGCCAGAGTCTAGACGCCAAACTCTAACTACGTTCTGCTGTTGAAAGAAACATTTAAATGTGAGTTGTCTGACTGAACAGTGTTTCTTTAATGGGTGCAGATGTGATGATGGCAAATGATCAGATTGCCAGAATGCACAATGATGAGTAGTCCTGTAACCTCAGCAGTTCGCATCTTACTTCAACAACACTACGCGCTGAAATCACAGATGAGACACACAGTGGCTGACAGGATCAGCACATGGATATATTAAGAGACCCGGATACTGTGTTGTAGTGATGTGAGGTTGTTACCATGGGCCCCAGTGCACACTATTGTAACAGGCCCTAGTGCACGCTAGTTACTAGTTATAAGGCATACATACACATACCACCGGCAACTATTTATAAAAAAGCCAAAGGAATCTAATATAGGGAGCTTTGCTTATTTTTCTTCTATTGGTTTCTCTCTTGTCCTTTCTTAGTTCCACTTTTATGTTACCCAACAATCACCATTGCATACCTGTATATGACAAAAATATCAAAGAAAATAATAAAGTGTTCATTTAATTGAATGGTTTATGTTTTTTCTAGTTCATGTAGCACAACCATTTAATTTTATTATAGAATGCTACTGACTATTTTACAAGAAAAGAAAAGAAAAGAAAAGAAAAGAAAAGAAAAGAAAAGAAAAGAAAAGAAAATCATGACAGAGATGAGTTTGCATCTTTGAGGGCATATAGCCTATGGCAAATGGCACCATTTTGAATTTAATGTGAGGTCTTCTTTGAACGCAGGTGTAGTTCTGAGGTGGCAATCTGAACGATTTGCATTTCCAATTGGCGTAAATATAGACATTTGCAATTGCGATATAGGCATTTGCAATTGACGTAAATATAGACAATGCAGGCAGTGCAACAGCACTATATTTATGCCTCTGCCCTGTTGGATGGGGGATCTCTTTCATTTCTATGAATGTTGCTCAGTGGCACATGAAGCCAAAACAGCTTCATTTCCACAATATGTATAACCCAGATACTTGCTGCTGCTTCCACATTATTAGGTCCATAGAGCAGGCGCACTAGAGACTTCGGCGGGTTGAGCCGGCTACTTCCAGTTCAGCACTCCACTCACTGGAATGGCAATAATATGATTTAATCTTACAGTTCTAGACTTTTTCAAATTTTATTGGACCAAATGGATTAAAACCTGATTGTGAAATGAATCATTTCATGGGGGTTGTGATGCTCAAAAAATGGATCCACTGATTTACAGATGTCTCTTTCCAAATGCAAATCTATGGGAAAAAATCTTTCTGGGCCCAAAAGCATCATGCAACAGACTCGGGAGCTGTGCATTCACAATTTGGCCACTAAGAAAATTGCTTTCAAAGCACAGCACTCTTCCTTGGGACCTGGGTCATCCTGTGTGACCCTTGGAAATAAGGTATATTATGAACTAAAGTCACCAGGCAAACTGTAAGAGAAGTTCTGCTCTCTCACACAGTCTTCCTCCTGAGCTGTTGACCAGCTCAGATCTTCTTTCCCTCTGAGCCGCCGACCAGCTCAGACCCCTACAATTGCTCTACAGATTTTTGTTCTTTTTCTCCTGGACCACGACTTTCCCTCGCTCACAGCAGGAGCAAAACCTGGAGACCAGAGAAGTTAGTGTGCCAAGCACAAGGTTTGCAACTACCTTTCCAACAACAAGGAGAACCAGGTTGAGTTAGCATCCCAATGTCTAACTCTGCAAGGACTTCAAGCGACTGGCTTCTTCGGATCTGTACTTTTGGAACAAGGACACAACAAAGACTGCACCTGGAACCACAACTCTTTCCAACCCTTCATCTGCCAGCTAACAAAGGCAACCACCACAAAGCAACTCTTCCTTCCATCCATTCAAGGATTGGCAACGTAACAACTGGGCATAGCATCATCACAGCTCTACAGGCTAAGCAAGAGTGTTTAACTTTGTCAATTGTGACTTAATCTTATTTAATGTTATTGTCATGATTGTTTTGCAGTTAGGTTATTGGTTAGTTGGCTTCGCCAAAGCTAAGTGATGTTAGTTGTTAATGCTTTTCACAGACAGAGTCTTGAATGCATTACACTAAACATTCTCTCCCCTGATCTGAAGCCAGCTTTGATTCGGCCATCTTGTAGTTCTCTGTTGTCAGCCATTTTGTTTTGTAGGCCTAATGGCCCTTTGTTTCACACACCTGCCTTTCTCTCTCTCTCTCTCTCTCTCAATAATAATAATTAATAATAATAATAATAATGATTATTATCATCATCATTATCATTATTATTATTATTATTATTATTATTATTATAATGTAATTATTTCCGATAGCCAATTTGATACTTTCATTGAGGTCAAGCCCGTATTTAGGCATTTCCTACAAATGGTGCTGCCGTGTGATGCACAGAACTCTTATCAAGAAATGGTCCCCCTTGGTGAGGCATAGATTCAACCATAATTGCTAGAGCATTCATTCTTTTAGCAGCTGAAAGCTAACATTTCTGTCTGTCACCATGCTGTACACTCGTAATGACATCATTGTTCTGTTACGTGTGGTGTGAAAATGCATGGCGGCACCAGAGGAATTAATCATGGGACTATCAAAAGGTTTTTTCACTCTATTATAATGGTTTATTTACTTAGTTTAACTTTTAGCTCAGGTCGTGCAGATTTAAGGGATATGAAGCATTTGAAGATACTCTGCAAAATTACCTCACAATTAAAGCTGCAAGCAGCGTTGGGCGGGACCTCGGACTCCCGCCGTTTCGGCCTCCAGCTCAGACAGTTAAAGACAAAAGTTTTAGATGATTTTAGACCCCTCTCCACTCTAGCTCACAGCTGACAATTTCTCCACATTTGCTCATGTTACTTTCAGAGGCACTAGCTCACTTTCTGTTGGATTTAGGTGACGGGTGTCAGCACGTGAATTGTAGGTGTTGATGAGATGAACAAGCCAGTTTTGGTTTGATCTTTCTAAGACATTCCTACGGGCCGCAGTGGCCATTTTTGGGTTTTTTTTCCACACCAATGGGGCCCCATGTCATGCAGTAGGTGCCCTTTTTTCCTTTCGCCCCTGCCCTTCAAACATTCTGAGTCTGTCACTGAGAGGGAGAGACAAGCTGTGAGAGCAGGCAGATTGAGATGGCTTTAAAATGTGTCAAACTCCTCCCTTTAATTCCCAAACCGTGGGTCCAATCGTCAGTCTGATCAGACCAGCAGAGAGATACACTCGTCTCAAATGCAGACATATAGTTTTCATGTGTGTGGAGTCAAAAATGTGATCTTGGTCTCAAGTTTACGATGTTTAGCTCACAGCTGACACTTTCTCCACATTTGCTCATGTTACTTTCAGAGGCACTAGCTCACTTCCTGTTGGATTTAGGTGAGGGGTGTAAATGCGTGATTTGTAGGTCTTGATGAGACAAACAAGCCAGTTTTGGTTTAATCTTTCTACGACATTCCTACGGGCCACAGTGGCCATTTTAGTGTGTCTAGGTGGCGCTAGAACGGGCCACAGTGGCCATTTTAGTGTGTCTAGGTGGCGCTAGAGAGCCCATTTTGGCACTTTTGGCATTAATTTTTTCATTATATCACATCTTTCACCAGTCCTGACATGTGTGCCAATTTTGGTGAGTTTTTGAGCATGTTTAGGGGTCAATTTTTTTATTTCTTTATTTATTTTTNGCCCATTTTGGCACTTTTGGCATTAATTTTTTCATTATATCACATCTTTCACCAGTCCTGACATGTGTGCCAATTTTGGTGAGTTTTTGAGCATGTTTAGGGGTCAATTTTTTTATTTCTTTATTTATTTTTTGGGGGGGGGGCTTTTGCCTTTAATTCAACCTGGTCTCACAGAAATACGTNCAACCTGATCTCACAGAAATACGTGAAATGACCACGACCTCTTAACACGCATTCCGTGGTGGCAGCACGTAATGGGTTGAAATTATGTGCTGCCACCACGAAAACAATGCCAATGTAAAGTCAATTAGGATCCTCTCCCGTGGTTGACACACGGATTCCCTGATTCAATCACGTCACGTCAAC
>NC_065510.1:44733322-44740278 GCF_006386435.1 Epinephelus moara
GCGTTTTTGTGTGTATACAGGAATGTTAAAGATATCATTGAGGAAAACGAGGTTGACGTGACGTGATTGAATCAGGGAATCCGTGTGTCCACCACGGGAGAGGATCCTAATTGACTTTACATTGGCATTGTTTTCGTGGTGGCAGCACATAATTTCAACCCATTATGTGCTGCCACCACGGAATGCGGTGTTAAGAGGTCGTGGTCATTTCACGTATTTCTGTGAGATCAGGTTGGACAGGAGAGAGTGAATTGGGGAAATGAGAGGGAGTGGGGGGATGACATGCTGCAGCGGTCGCGGTTTCGACTCTGGCTCGCAATCATTTGCTGCAAGGCATCACCTCTGTCGCGGTTTCGACTCTGGCTCGCAATCATTTGCTGCAAGGCATCACCTCTGTACATGGAACGCCTGCACTATCCACTATGCTACCGATGCCCCAAATTTTGTTTTTTTGCGGACCAATGGGGCCCCATGTCATGCAGTAGGTGCCCTTTTTTCCTTGTGCCCCTGCCCTTCAAACATCCTGAGTCCGTCACACACAGAGAGAGAGAGAGAGAGAGAGAGAGAGAGAGAGAGAGAGAGAGAGAGAGAGAGAGAGAGAAGCTGTGTGAGAGCGGGCAGATGGAGATGGCTTTGGTTTTGAAATGTCTCGAGCTCCTCCCTTTTATTCCCAAACCTAGGGTCCAATCGTCAATCTGAGCATACCAGCAGAGAGATACACTCGTCCCGAACGCAGACATATAGGTTTTTATGTTTGTGGAGTCAAAAAAATGCGATCTTGGTTACAAGTTTCAGATGTCTAGCTCACAGCTGACAATTTATCCACATTTGTTCATGTTAATTTCAGAAGCACTAGCTCACTTCCTGTTGGATTTAGGTCAGGGTTGTCAGCGCGTGATTTGTAGGTCTTGAAGAGACGAACAGGCCAGTTTTGGTTTGATCTTTCTACGACATTCCTACGGGCCGCAGCGACCATTTTAGTGTGTCTAGGTGGCGCGAAGATTGTCAGGAGGTTTTGGGTCACATCACCTTTAAGAGGGCATAAAATCCACACCATTCGAGTAATGACAAACTCATTCATAAGATAAGATGAGATGAGATGAGATGAGATGAGATGAGATGAGATGAGATGAGATCAGATGAGATGAGATGAGATGAGATGAGATGAGATGAGATGAGATCAGATCAGATCAGATCAGATCAGATCAGATCAGATCAACTTTATTGTCCCACAAGTGGGAAATTTGTCCTGGGCTTGTTCACCCATGCTGCAGCCACAAGAAGCATTCAATTCCATAAGAACATACAAACAGACATCAACAGACAGTCAGAAGCTAGAAAAAGTGCCTCACACATGCGTGATCACAAAAGATCACAAAGGAATAAGATAGAAAAAATGTATAAATATATACAGACAATTTAGAAACAGTAGCCTTTAAAGTGCAGAAGTGTGCAAAAGTTGAGAGCATCCCGGCCTTGAATGCCACTAATAAAGAACAAAAACAAAAACAATGGCCTTTACATGCTACTATTTAAGAGCTTGATAGACATCGGGACAAAAGATCTGTTAAGCAGGAGTTGGCCAGTCATGTGTGTGTGTTTGAAGCCGATACGATAAACGGTGTAGGAGTAGGAGTAGGTATTTTTTTGAGCAAGAGAATATTTGAAAAACGACATCTGCGCGTCATTTGTAGGTCTCAATCAGACGAACAAGCCAGTTTTGGTTTTGTCTTTCTACGACATTCCTACGGGCCGCAGCAGCCATTTTAGTGCGTCTAGGTGGTACGAAGAATAAACAGCATGATTTCAATAGGGTCCTACGCGGACGACTTGCAGTCGTTGCTCGGGCCCTAATAAATAATAATAAACAGCACAATTTCAATACGGTCCTACGCGGACGAGTTGCAGTCATCGCTCTGGCCCTAATAAACACAGCAAAAACAATAGGGTTCGGCAAGGACTCCTCTGTGAGGAGTCCTCTGCCTACGGGCTTGGTCCCTAATAAACGCACCAAAAACAATAGGGTCCTCGCCCTTCAGCCAAGGGCTAAAGTTTATGGTCCATTTGTCTGAAGCTGACAGCACCAATGACCAATCATCTTTCAATATCTCAACTTGTCTTCTTCGTGGTTGGAAACTGATCTCTTTTCATCTTTTCTCCACCTGCGTCACTTATCTCCACGTCCTTTTTCCCCCTCTTCTGATCATTCTCATTTTCCATTCCCACCCCTAGTCATGTACTCTCATCACCCCTACACTTTTGCTTTCTCATGCACCTCTTCTTACTGCCAGTGTTGGTTCTCTGTGCAGTTTCATTCACTGTGCTATGTTCCAAAGACAAGTGGCTGTTTATCAAATACCCTGGCAAAACTAGGGAATTAATCTTAGCCCCTTATACTTCTTGCTGGGAGAGGGAGCAAGACAGAGGAGCAAAAGGAGGAGGGAGGGGGGTTACGGGGGTAAAGAAGCGAAGCATCCTTCAGCTTTTAATTCTGTGAATTGGATTAATGCAGAACTGTGTGGGAGGCAGCAGACGTGCATGTGCCTGTGAGCTTGTCTGGGCGTGTGTGTGTGTGTGTGCGTGTGGACGAACATGGTTGCATCATGTCACACCAGCCGCTGTTTAATATCAACAACCCATTCCGAGTTTCACCTCTCCCCTTGTGTCCTCTTCCTCTTCCTCCTCTCCCTCCTCCTCCTCCTCCTCCTCTTCATCTCTCATCGAGTATTTGGCCTGTATTCAAACGGCTGCAGGCCCTGATGAAATTAGACTGAGTGCAGTGTAATGAAGAGCATGCCAGGGAGAGCTATGATATTAAATGTCACACAAATACACCCGTGCGCGCGCATGCACACACACACACACACACACACACACACACACACACACACACACACACACACACAAAGAGCTCCATAATATCACCGACAGGACTCATGAAAGTTTTGGGAGGATGAAAAAGGCTTGTTTGTGCATTTGCTTTTTCCCAAATGGAAACATAGTGATTGTTCTAGAGTGGCTGTGCTTCTAAATACTCGCTCTATTAAATTGATTGACTGAAAGAATCCAAGTGAAAGCCCCCATCCAGTATTGATTTCTCCACTTAAATCCACATCAAATCCAAATCGCAAGTTAAATTAAAGTCAAGGTTGATGAAGATGAACAGCTGGAGGCAGGTTCATAACGAATTCTCAAGCACTTAAACAACTGAAACACAATTTGCACCAAAATTTGTTAACTCATTGTTTTGGGTTTTGCAAATACCCCAAAGGAGCTAACAATGATGCAGGTATGGTATCCAGAACATGCTGATATTACAAACCAACAATGGCTGTTAGAGAGAGGGACAGACACAGAATCCCACAGAAGAGAGCCAAGACGGGCAAGCGGGAGAGAAGTAATACAATTCAAAGCAAAATGCTGGCAAAGGGAAGGAAGTGCACATTGAGGCAGGAATTCAGAAATGGAAGATGAGAGGCAGGCTTAAATGAAAGATAAATGGAGAGGACAGTGAAGCAAGCAGACGGACATGCAGAAGGAAATTTTAGGTAGATGGAGAAGTAGGGAGGGGAAGCAGAGGGGAGACACGTGGCAAAGATGGATAGAGTGCACGACACTCAAAGGCAGAGGTTGGCTAAAAGGTTAGAGGAAAAGAGACGATTGAGAGCATAAAAGAGAGAGGTGGAAGGGATGACAGAGGGGGAAGGAGGGCGAGGAAGACTGGAGGTGAGGCACGGTAGAGAGGTAAAGAATGATGGATGGATAAAAGGTGGTGAAATGGAGAGGTGGGCTTAGTGGTGATGGATGCAGCTGTAGCTTGCAGACCTTTTGTGTGTGTGTGTGTGTGTGTGTTAGAACGAGAGACAAAACAGAGAGAGAAGTGGCGCAGTGTGAGGTGGTCAGTGGATAGACATCTGGTCTAAGTGCTGGCTTCTGTCTCTATGACAGCAGTCTATAAAGTGTGGAGGTGAAATGCCACTGAGGTCACTGCTGAAGGAACTCAGTGGAGTCTGGGTCCTACATTTACACTCATGCTCACAACATCTGCACTCACATGTCTGTACAGGTGAGTTGAAGAAGCTAGAGAAACTTCTTCTGAGATGTGGGGAGATGCCTGGGAGACTGCTAGCTCCTGTAAGACAAGACAGACAGAGACAGAGAGATTGTAACTGGTGAGTGTTGAACCCAAAAGCAGCACAGATGACAAGTAGGACAGTTTATCATGAACTTTAATGCACCACTTTGATAAATACAAAGTAAGCAGACAGGTGAACCAACTGGGAGAGTCAATGTCTGGGTTCAAAGCTTTTTGAGAAGCAGGTTCAGTCCAGGGCTCTTGGCGTGAAACGCCAAAGCCGAAAACAGGTGAGTAGCCGGCATCTGCTGGATGCACACACTCAGCAAACAGTTCGATTGTGTGCAACAGTACTGTGAGAGAGCAGGCAGAAGGCGATGTCAGACAAGAGTCAGCAGAGAGTCTGAAACCTGGAAAACACACAAGGGAAGTCAGCAGACCTGTGTGAAGCTGACTGTAGACAGCGGCGGGGAAGAGTTGATTCTGCGGCGCACACACAAAGGCAGAATGTGTAGCAACACGGTGAAGCAATCCACAGAACTCGAAACCAGAGGCAGAAGAACAGGTAAACTCATTACCGAGAGTTAAGTGATGCTCTCCAAACAGCTACGGGAAACAGGCAAACACTAGCAAGGCGAATGAAGAGAGGACAGAAGGTTAAGGGGTGTCTTGGGGAGCAGACAAAGCAGGAGAGTCAGAGGCAGGCGAGGTCGGCAATGAGGAAGCAGTCCAGGGATGAGCACTAGAAAGTCTTGCATAGGAATAGCGAAGCACAATCTGGCAACAAAAGTCATGTCAAGTCTTTGTAGTGGCAGGGAGTAATGATCCACAAGTGAGCAGCATTAGCTTGATGAGGTTGGTGTGGTGAACTGACAGGAGCGAGGACTGTGTGGAGAGGTGACGGCTGGCAGGTAGGTGTGGTAGAGAGGCAGTGTCAGTGGAAATTTAGCTGAGAAGATGGCATGTATGGCAGGTCAGAAGTGCACACTGTGACACAGATGCATTGGTGGGCTACCTTTTAGTACCATTTCAAACTATCTAGGCTACTGTAAGACGGTAATCCATTGAGAAAAAATTGGGTGCGGTTTGTTTGTGGTGTGAAAGAAAGCGAACAAACCACAGGATTTTATAATAGCAGATATGTGATTTTAGCATGACTTCAACAGCTACACCAATAAAAAATCTATCTGCTGATCGTGAAATCTGTCTGATATGCTAATGCAGACTTGTAACCATGGTAACACATTATGCATGTCAGCTGGGGTTTTTTCCCTGATTCAAAAGCAGTTAAAACTGCCATCATTGTAATTGACTCCATCTACTTTGTCTGTTTATTAAGTCCTTCTAAAAGTGTGTGACAGTGATCCCACATTATTAAGCTCTGAATCATAACTGTACGAGACGTCTTCTTTTCATCCTGTCTTTATGTTAGTCATTATTCATAACATGCCATTGATTTGCAGTCTAATATTAGCCTACTAATAATGCTTACAATCAGCTATTTCTCTGTGAGCTCTTTATGAAACCAAAGAACATGAATACAAACACTTTAAAAGCATTTAAGTGCCGCTGCATAATCTTCTGTCAGTCACCAGAATCTAATTTTCCCACGTGCGTCCTGATGATGCAGCATGACAAACACCAAAACTGTCCAATCAAGGAGTTACCTGTCAGTCAGTAGAACTTCATTTTTACTCCTCTTAAAGTCTGTGTAAAGCAGCAAAAAATGTCTGTTATAAGTTTGTCACATCACAGAAATATGTGCCATTAATCACTGAGCCAAATTTGAAAGATTAAAAAAATTGCTAAGTATATAAATTTAGCTCTCAAAATCATGGAAAAACAAGCACTTCTCTCTGCTGCGAAACGCTGGGGGCGTGTCCAGAGGGGTATGTCTGCAGCCTCTTGTCTCATGACTCCAGGCTGCAGCCATTCAGTCCACGCCCACTCGCGGGAGGGAAGCTGCCTCTGTGTACTGTACAAGGACGTAACTGACCAAGCCCTACATGTTTGAGCCATCAGAGCCAGAAACTGACTCTGAGTCAGAAGCTGATATTAATGATCAATCTCGTTCCTCACAGTCTGCAACAGAATGCTAAATTATTTCTCACATCTATGCAAGTTAGCAATATGTATTACTGACTAGTTAGCCTAGCCAAATCAAGGCTATCAATAGGTAATGATACAGAACAAAAGTATGTTGACACTTAACCAGATAGTTTTGTCCACATTAAACAAGTAGCTGTCCTCTGCACTGCACTATAACAATGCTTTTTTATGACTTACATTTTCATTCATTTATATATTTCCTTTGTGAATATCTAATAAAGATTGCACTAGTATTTGTTTCTAAGAGCACAGTGAGTGATAAACCTAAGTAAACTCAGTTTATCCAGCTTTGAAAGGAGGCAGTTTACTCATTTATTCAGATTATCCATATCAATAAATGTGGGGAAACACATTTAATTTAATAACACATTAAATAAACCCGTTCTGTAGAATGATAAATGAAACTTGTACCTGCTATTTATTACCAAACAGGTGATAGATTTCACCATCATCAATACTAATTAGACTACACAAAAGTAAAAATGTAACACTAGCCAGTTTAAGTCAATTACATATACCTGTCTTCTGATTAATCTGTGGATTGCTGAATTTCAACTGTTTGTCATTTTGCTGTACCATGCTTTATAATAATACAGAATTGACAACTGAAAGTAAATATCACATTGGCCTATGCGTTGTAACTTTCCTCAAGTGTCCTACATGAGAGAATGATGACAGGTTAAAAACACAGGTAGAAAACATTGACTACAGCCTGTCTTGGTTAAAAGCCCACTCACCACCAAAATGATCTTATTGCTGAGTAAGTGGCTGT
>NC_065510.1:44742021-44774143 GCF_006386435.1 Epinephelus moara
GGTGTTCCGGACACTTGGCACAGTAAAAGTCCCATAAGATATCAATGCGCAGATAGATACGCTTGATTGGTGTGTCTATCTCTGGGGGCAGGTCTTACACGCATACCAAAGTTTGATTGACACATTTTGGGCCAATCATTTGGGAGAAATGTTGAAAAAACATTCAGTAGTCACGCTGTCCGGATGACGGTGACTGCTCACAGTAATCCGAACAGCTGGCAATTTCCACTCACGGTATTCCGGACAGGTCCGGAAAGTGGTGTTAATAACACAGTAATGTTAATATAAGTTAAATTTAATGTTATGGCTTGAAAAGTTAATAACGTTAAGTTACAAATATGTGTAAATAACTTTAAAACAGCCATTTTAAGAGTGAGATGATGTGTGTGTCTTGCTCGGTCTTGCTGCAGTGATGCGCCGTTGGCGCTCATGTCAGACAAAGGGCCTCTGTAAATGTGTGTATCCCTTCAAAAGGTTAAAATATTGGTAAAACTAAGTCCTAAATATTCTATGACACCTTAAAGATGTTTATTTCATTTTGCTGATGGGTTATCATGTTTTAAAATGGGTACTTTGCAGACATGAAAGGGGAAATTAACTATAGAGACCAAAACCATTTTTTGTACCAGACTGTAAACATGTTTATTTCTGCTCTAAAGTTGGGCATTTTAACATGGGGGTCTATGGGAATTGACTCACTTCCGGAGCCAGCCTCAAGTGGACAGTCAGTGAACTGCAGTTTTTGGCACTTCCGCATTGGCCTCACTTGTCTCCCCCGGAGGTTGGGGCTTGGTCACAACTTACTTTTAAAATGTAGGCTGGTGGGGCTCTGGTCCTGGGATGGGCTGAGGCAGGCGTGGGCTTGGGCAGTTTAAAGGCATAAAGGTATTCTAGGTATTTAGAAATTCTGATAGTATGGTTTTCAATATGGTCATATAGCACTGCCCCCTATAGTCAAAGATTCAAAACATCAGTCGCAGACCCTTTCATTCAAATGAGATTCTTCCAGTCGAGCATTTCTTTTTTTTCAGTCAGTATTCAGTGATTAATGACACATATTTCTGTGATGTGACAAACTTATAACTAACATTTTTTGCTGCTGTACACAGATTTTAAGCTACAAAAATGGGGGGGGGGAGGGGGTCAAGTCTTATTCCCCATCAACAATTTGTAAAATAAATTTCAGAGGAGGCCCGTCACATTACCCCTCAAGGCCACTGCAGGCTCTCAAGACTGAAGCAGAGCTCCTGAGAGTGTGGATGTTTCCTGTGTCAGAGTCTGGCATGAATCAATACATGCAGTATATTTCCAGATGAGGCTTAATTAAGAATAAATTGTGCTAAATTATAACTGCTTTCTGAGTGTTTTATTCATGTTAGAGTGGTCAATTAGAATTTAACTTAGAATGTCCATTTAATTAACAGGGAAATTAGTCGTCAGAAACTTGTAATAAATACCATACACCGTGGTAAAATATCAGGAAGCTATGAAGGTTTTGGTGGGGTTAGATGGTTGTTCACTCATCATGTCTTGGGGCTGGACAGCTGAACCTGGACACATGGCTGTCAACTGCATCGGCCTTCTCAGGTCGCTCATACTGTGAGCACAGGGGTGCAGGGTCATGGACGATCTCGTTGAAGAGGAGGTCCGTAAGCTCACTGACATATTCTAAAACAAAAGGAGAGAGCACAAAACATAGCACATTGTTAGAGTAATTAATACCGTCTAAACTTTCAGCACAATGGCAAAAATATATAACTTTTGTGTTTACAATATTATAGATAATTATAGATAATTTATTATAGAGATGACAAATTGTATTAACATCAACTTATTAACCTGTAGTATAGCTGGTCTTCACCATGGACACAACATGTTCCCCTCTCTTGGCCTTGGGAAATTTAATTTGGAACCGCAGTTCTCCTGAAGCTGTCCTTGCATGGCCACGTGCAGCATTTTCATTTAAGTGCAATGCAGCCAGGTAAAGCCTGATAGCAGAAGGATTTGTACAGGGTTACTCCAAAAAAGTTATTTGCTACATTTCAAGTGCCACAGTCACTATTGCAGACATAAAATGCTTGTACAGTACAATGCACAATTCAAATTGTAGCATTCTGGAGCTGTTTACTACACTATATTGACATGATTACAATACATACCTGCAGAGCATTCCCAGGTATGGGAAGGCCACATTTTTGGGTGCGAACCACAGAATCACACTGTGGAACCCCTCCAAGGCGGATGTTTGGTAGAGAGGGCTCAGCTTCTTAACATCACTGAGAACACGCTTGTTCATGAGCACCTTCCCTAGCCTGTAGGTCGCCTTTGTTGCTGGTGGAGGAAAAAATAGTAAATATGTAGATTAATGTATAGCAGCTGAGAACATAATAGATAATTATAATTAAAATACATAAAAGATGCAAGAGAATTTATACAGTGGGTGTTAAGTTGCACAGGATTAACTGTCATACAAATAATAAATAAACTACATTTCCCATATTATCTCACCTTTACATAAATGCCACATATCATAAAAGTGGTCAATGTTTGGTTTCTGTTCCTGAATAAACTTTTGGACCTGCGTGTGTCGGTTTGTCACCAGGGAAGCCACTTTGACACCAGATCTCTCAAGAAAATCCAGACTCCGGATCAGCCCTTCCTTTTCCATGCGGACACTGCTTCCCACCTCATTGCTCTGTGGATCATAAACAGACATAACAAATTTTCTTCATTTTAAAATAACAACAAATGTTCAAGCAAATTATCTACTTAGCCTTTAACGATCTATTTACCTGTACAAGTTGGATATCAACTACTTTGTTTGTTTTGAGATCCATCATGGAATATGAGCCATACTTTGCACAATGGCCGGGACTATCTGCACGCATGTCACCAGCAAGAGATACAGTTTCCCCCTGTTTCAGTCCCTCAAGCTGGTCAGTCTGGTGTGATCGCCATTTATGCAGCACGGAAGGCAGAATGTAGTTATGCACATGATTACGGTGCGCCATTCTTGAGAAGGTTCTCACGTGCATTGCATTCAGCACCTGTAATGTAAAATCAGAACCAGAGTAATCAGTCGCACTCAAACAATGTTCACAGCTTGCACTACATCTCAGTAGCACAGCTTGCACTACATCTCAGTAGCACTGTGGGATACACTCTTATTTAACCAACATTATTGTAAATAACCTTGTTAGTCTGGAGGAAAGAAGATCCTGTGTAGTAGACAGCGGCTGACAGGTGCAGGTTCCCTGCAGGAGAGCTGCCCAGAAGTGGTTGACTCTTCCACTGTCTGGTGTAGAAGCAACTCTGGTTGAGGCACTTCTGGGTCACAGAAAGGAATGTTCCTTTTACAAATGTCTCTACCTTGCAGACGCTTGAGCAGGTGGGGCAGAGTTTGAAAAGCTCAAGCAGACACTCCTCGTAAACCAAATACTTAACCATGTGCTGCACTGGCTTGGTTGGTGCTCTGTTCACAAAGAAAACCACAGGCAACAGTTGATATATTATTACATATCAGCATATAAATGTTGATGTGAGAATATATATGTTGACAAATTCATTGTTACTATTGTGTGAGATTAGTAATGATCTATAACAAGCAAAGTTAACGTACTGTTCACTGGTGGTGGGGTCAACTGATAGAGACATTTGAGTGAGGTAGGTGGAGTCATCAGGATCTACAAAGCTGACACTAGATGCAGACTCCTGGACAGATGGAGAGTCGATGTGAGCTCACTTGGCCGGTGGGTTCTCGGGTGGTATGGCTTTCCGCTTCAGTGGAGTTGAAGTTTGTAGCGGAAGAAACTGGAATGTTGTGTCTAGGGATGCACCGAATATATTCCGCCGAATATTGCATAAAACACACATTCGGTACTCGGTGGAATAAGTTAAAAGCAAGGCCGAATAATAGCGGCGTGTTTTGATAACGCAATCAAATAACGTGCCGTGACGCGCGGAGTAAAATGTCGGCAGTGTTGCGATCCGTTCCTCACGGCACTCGCATTTGCGACTAAAAATAGTTTTGAGCGAGCAAAATAGGCTTAAATCATTCAGCACGCTATGCGAGCAGCCTACAGATTTCAACCAGCAGCAGAAACGAAAGGCGAATCCCACCGATTGTGGGTTGAACGGGGGTCACAGACAGAGACAGTAATGTATTCCTGTCAAATACGGCGGCCATCGGCTTACCGGCGACGGATAAGTCGGTTCCAATAATATCTTCTTCTTGGCGTGTGGACTGCCCAGAAGTACCTGAACAGCCGAGCCAGCCGAACACAGTTATGTGACGTGTCAGAGGAGAAACGAGCCGTTCACGGCCCACAAACCTCAAAGCACTTTAGGGACTGTTCTTTACTTATGAAGGGACTTGTCAGAGGAGGAGGGTGGCTGGTTGATTCTTATTTTATTTATTTATTTTATTTTGATCCCCCCTATGTTAATCACTTATTGATGCTGTTTTTGAAGTATGAATAAGTCAATAAGTAATTTATTCCATTGAAATATCATTGATGTATTATAGAAAAGTGATTTATCTTTTTATAAATGACAAAAGGCACATCTGCCTCATTTTTGCTGTGGTATCGTGATACTACTCAGAACCATGATATTTTCATTGGTATCGTACAGTGGGATCCAATTTTGGTACCGTGACAACACTAATCTGGAGGGGTTCATCTGCAAAAACTAATGAAAAACTAAACAACAGTATTCGGTACTCGGCCAAGCGTTTAATATTATTCGGCTTCGGCTACAAATTTTCATTTCGGTGCATCCCTAGTTGTGTCGCCCACAGCCACACTCTTAGTGGATACTGTAGCCTGAGAACCTAGAAAATATATTTTCAAATTATGATAGTGATGAGACTTTATAGGGTGTAGTGTTAATATGTATAAGTGAGGTGTAGCAATGTAATACAACACAGCTTTTTTCTTTGTTGGACTTCAACAATCATAGTTGCAAAATTTTGTACACCATGCAAAATTGGCTCTAGGTCTTTACTGTAAAAGTAACATCAGTGTGAGGTGCATTCCATGAGTGTGACATTCAGGGCCTGAAATATGTTCTTTTCTTCAACTGCCACTGTCTAGTCAAACATTACTGTAGGCCACTCATTTTTTTGTTCTGCCACTTCTAAAATATATTTAGAAGTATAAAAAATAAAGTGAGTGGAACCTGACTGTATAAATATTGGAAAATATCGTGTAACCTTAGTCCCTGACTATATGTGACCATGTGCTCCAACATGGCCCCTGCAGCTCTGACACACTAAACACCAAACAAAGGATATTCAAACAACTTGTGTTTGTGTGGTGTCCCTGGGGGTGCACACTCAGGGTTACCAAACTCAAAATTATTTAACACCTAGCTTGAAATATCACCTTTGTTCAACAGTCATTTTTCCACACAACAGCCACAACATTACCTGGATTACTTCCTGGATTTCTAAAGGGCCGTGGGCCGGATTTGCACTGCTTAAATAGTGAACTGATTGTGAACTGATTGCACTGACTGGTTACACCTGCACTATGGCGGTGTGTAGGTGGACCAAACCAAGTGACAAAGCAACATTTAAAGACAATAATGGACAATAATGGTTAATGTTAAAATGGATCCCTGTGTTAAAAGCATATGAATTTTGTACAAAGAATATTAAAAGTGTGAAAAGAGGGTGACCTCGACTACAGTTAAAAAAAGACACACAGATAATTTGATATTAAAGGGATAGTTTGGGTTTTTGGACATGAAGTTGTGTGAAACGCTGACCGTCTGTACCTCTGATGTGTGTATCACTACTCTCAATGAGCCTCCTGCTCTGAGCAATCGCCCATAGCTTACCGGAGAAAAAGTAGCTAGTTCTGAAGATGTTCGGGGGACACGTAACCAAAAGGTTTTAAGCTACAAAAAAGTATGCATGTGTTTTGTTAGACTATTTCAATAATTTTAAAACCTCCCCGCATTACGTCAGACCTTGCTATCAATTGGGACTATTTTCTTGCCAGTATCACCACGCCGTGCAGGTGCGCAGGATAACAACAGCTAACGAAAACAGAGAACCAGTAGGCTATTGAGGAAAAAGATGTATTAGCCCTGTATATAGGCCTACCGGGCTACTACAGCGCGAACACCGGGTCAGGGTCACAACACACCCTCGTCAGGTAAACAGAGGAAAATGGTGCGAACTTGTGATTTAACCGGCTGTGGGAATAAAAACATCGCCGGCTCCCAATTCCATTGGTTTCCTGTTACAGATGTAACCCGTAGGCAACTTTGGCGTGTGTCAATTGGGATGAACCTCGCTACCAAGCCGGCGAGGGTGAAGCAACTACGTATATGTCAAGCTCACTTCAGCGACAGTGACTACCTGCCCACAGATCCCGACGGACAGAGACGCATATTGAAGAGCACTGCTGTGCCCAAACCCATGGTAAGAGAGATATATTACCTAATACCAGTCTATATAACGTTGTCTGTAACTGATTGTCTGTAAAACAAAATGTTTGATTGAACTAATAGCCTGTTGTGTTGTGGAGAGTACATTATAACTGGGCTCGTTTTACCGTCGGCATTTAGTTTATTATATTAGGCTAACTGCTAAATCCATGACATGAGTAACCAATCACATAGAAATGTGAATTCATATGTGATTATGACCAGTCTCTGCTTTGTTCTGGTGGTGAATCACTGCTTGTATCTCGGCTAGATGTTTGTGGGGAGTCTGGTGGAATAAATGAGCTGTCATCTTCAAATGGTGCTTCCTCTGAACTCAGACTTGTATCCAATGTGTCCAATACATCTTGTAGATTTCGGATCTCTGACTTCTAAAAAAAAAAAAAAAAGAAGTATGAATGAGCAAGTGTCAAGTGGCTGACCAAACATATTCACACAAATAAAAGTAACAATTACATTTGAGATATTACGTGTAGTATTCAAAGTTTATACATTCACTAGGCCTTGTGTAAAAAATTCCTTATGAAGTAATGTGTGACAACCAGCTGTTCATTTACATAAAGTATATACACCATAAAAAACAATTATCAGCTCACCTGTGTCCAGGTCGGAGGTATGGCAAGGTATGTTCCTGATGATGAAGTCTAGGAGCAACTTGTGCAGGGCTGGTTAGTTGTAGCCTCATGTATCAAAATGTAAATGAGGCTTCAACTACAATCAAATGTAATTGCTGAATGTATGACAATCAGCAATTACACTGAGTCATTATGTGTAGTATTATTCATAAGATCTGATGATCAGATGATCTTTTGCAATGATCTTTTTCACTCATATATAGCACAGCTCCTGCACTTTTTGAAGTTGAGATGTGTGTGTTTCTCTCCACTTTGTAAACGAGAATATGCACCAATGGCGTGTAATAATCTAAAAAATGTCAAGAAATTCTTGAAATACAAGAGAAATTTCTCAGTTTTGTTCTAGGCAAAAATCACAGACTTTCACTAAAAAAACATAAAATTTTAGGAAAGTTTGTGAATATTTTGGGGGGGAAAGTTGTAATATTTTGAGAATCACAGTAAATTTCATGTAAATGTGCTATAGTAGATTACTATTTATGTGCTACATTTTACAGCTTGTTTGAAACCACACAGTTTGATGGTCAGAAATAAGATGGGAATAATGATACTTATTTCCTTCCAGGCATGCACTACTGTTGCGAGGGTTGAACCGGAACAAACAGAGCCCACAATGGATCCCAACCCAGAAGAAGTGCAAGATATGTTTTCTGGAGTCCAACCATCTTCATCTACCCCTGTGAAGCCCTCCACCTCTGCTGGTTCATACATGAGGCTTCAACTCACCAGCCCTGAGACTTCATCATCAAGAACATACCTGGCCGTACCTCCCACCTGGACACAGGTGAGCTGATAATTGTTTTTTATGGTGTATATACTTTATGTAAATGAACAGCTGGTTGTCACACATTACTTTATAAGGAATATTTTTACACAAGGCCTAGTGAATGTATAAACTTTGAATACTACACGTAATATCTCAAATGTAATTGTTACTTTTATTTGTGTGAATATGTTTGGTCAGCCACTTGACACTTGCTCATTCATACTTCTTTTAGTAGACCACCATTTGAAGATGACAGCTCATTTCTTCCACCAGACTCCCCACAAACATCTAGCCGAGATACAAGCATTGATGCACCACCAGAACAAAGCAGAGACTGGTCAGAAAGGAGGTGGATGATCAATGAGTCAGCCCTTATGGAATTATTTGAAACTTGCCATACTTGTGGGATTGTCATTGATGACAAAAATGTAACCAGGACTGGATCCATGATAAAGGTAGACTGGACATGTACAAATGGACATAGTAGATCATGGCAATCATATCCTCATGTCAATGGAAAGCCAGAGAATAATATCATATTGTCAGCAGCCATACTTTTCACCGGGACAACCCAGACTGAAATTCAAGAGCTCAATTTTGACAGAGCTCAAGGAGAAAACAGCTGCAGGTTGCAACATTGATGTTGGTGGTGATGCAAGGTAAATTTGCATTCTTGTGTGTAAAAGATTCTGTACCACATGAATCTATTTAGAATTGGTAAATCTGTGCCGATAGCACGCCAGTTTATTTTTTTTCATATTTTCTTATTCCTTTTTTTTATTTCTACAGATCAGACTCCCCAGGTTACTCTGCAAAGTACACTACATATAGCTTCATAGATGACTCAACCAAGAAAATCATCATGTCTGATTTAATTCAGGTAAAAATGTTATTGGCAGATATCAGACAAAAGCCAGCTGATTTTGTTGATGTGTACAGTACTACTTTGTGATTTCATCATTCATTTTTCTAAATACAACAGGTCACTGAAACCACAAGTTCACCAGCGATGGAGAAAGTCGTTTTTTCAGAGGGGCCTGGATCGTCTGCTGCAATCTGGAGTTGGTGTTGGCGTTGTCACCACAGACCGTCACCCATCAATGAGGAAGACGATGAGGGAGTCCTACCCTGAGATAAAACATCAGTTCGACCCATGGCATGTGGCAAAAGGTAATAGTTATTGTAAGTTATTACGTGTGAAATCAAACATAGTATTTTGTTTATGAAAACTGAAATCCAAATTTTATAATTCAGGCTGTATGTTTCTTTATAAAATAACTATCATTTGGGCTTTTGTTATGGTTTGCTATCCCTTTTTATTGTTGTTGCATTATTTAGGTGTGAAAAAGAAGGCAACTGCAGCAGCCAAAAAGAAAGGCAGTCGTGAATTGCAGCCATGGATCAAGTCTGTGGGCAATCACTTGTGGTGGTCCTGCAGCTCTTGTGGTGGTGATGAAAAGGTAATGATTTCTTTATCAATTAGACCTTTGTATTACTTGACAAATACACTGTGCGTAGGCCCCACTTGATTTCCAATTGCGTACTGTAGATGACATAAAACGACAGTAAAAGCAATATAATCAAATAATGTATGTAAAAGTGGGGAAAAAAACGTGGTTCCTCGGATATTCATTTTATTCAATCCTAGATAAATTTGTCCTAAAAATGTAAGGGTAAACTAATCACAGTTGATTGTCGTGTAAACCATGTCCAATGAGATATAGTATGGAACCATGGTGCATAGCAAAGGAAGCCATGGGACAATTTCTTATTAGAATCCACTTATATTTTTATATTTGTAAACTAAACTTTTTTTAAAAAAAATTCTAACTCAAGGAATTGAGAAGACTGTGGACCTCTATCCTCTATCATGTCTGTGGCATCCACCGTTGGGAGGAGGATGGAGAAGAGTACACATGTCTACATGAGGAGCTCACCAACGAGCAACAGAGAAGGAAGAAATGGCTGAAGAAGGGCAGTGCTGCATACAACGCTGTCAAGGCCATCGTACTCGATGAAAACCTTTTGAGAGACCTGGGTCAAATGACCCTATTCAAACACACTGGTGAGTTGGAATAATCTTATCACTATTAGGTGGACCATGCTTGATAGCTTTTATTAGACACTCTTTCAGCTCTTCAATGATATAAAACTATAAGATGCTTTGACCAGTCTGTGCCAACATTGGATTTGCAAATTTTTAACAAATAAAATTATTTCTTTTATCCACACTTCTAAAATGTCATGGTGTTAGACTCTTATGAAAAAATAGGGAGAAATGTCTGAATCTAATCTGTTGTTTCAGGGGATCTTGAGGTTTTCCACAGTTCCATGCTGAAATATGCTGAGACGAGGAGCCACTTCAAATATCCAACCATGTTGGCATGAATCCAGCTGAGTATCCTTGACCACAACCACAACATTGGCCGTCAGCAGTCTACTACTCTCTCTGGTAAGCGTGAAAGATGAGGCAAAAAGAGGACATTACATGGTCTGCTATACCGTTATGTGCACCATAAAGTCATATTTTCACATAATTACACTGACATGTTTTTGATCATTCTGTGGATTTAGATAAGAACTACTGTTTTACCATTTTGGATAGGTGCCAGTCTACCAATATATGATTCATTATCATTACTCCCCCAGGAAAAGCAAAGTACAGCGTGTTTCATTCCAGGCTGTCAAATCAATGGGTCGCAAGGAAGATCTATCAGCCAACGAGTCAGGATTTCCGTAAAGACTTGGTGCATCGTGTGATTCAACGGGAACTTGAGAAGAAGGTCAAGCTTGCCGATAAGCACTTCCACGTCCATCATGCAGTCAACAAACCAGCTAATATAGCTCCAGTTCCAAAGCCCAACAAAGCAGATGTGGTAGAAAAACATCTATCACGTTTCTAGAGCCACAGTGGAGTACAGCATATCACCTCAATTCAACTCTACTTAGCTTAGGTACAAAAGCATCACTGTTTGAGGTGTTTGTCACCAGGTTTTATCACTTGTATTACAACCATACAGAATTTTTGTTTATTTTTTTTTTTTATAACACCTCATCACTTTAGTTCTAGTTTTTACAGCAGTTGTCCAATTGAATGCTGACTAAGATAGGATAATTTTCTTTTTCCAGTAATTGCATCACACGTTGTGTTTATTTGTATTTATTTATTTATCACGTTGTTTTTATCACAGAGTATTTATTTGTAACAAATATAATAAGTATTTTGGTGATTTATTTTCTGTTGAACACACAACTGTTGAAAATAAAGTTTTATAAACATACAAAAGTTTCTAAAAAAGACCGAGTGACTCCTCAGACTCCTTGAAGCCAACATATTGTCCATTTGTTGATGGGTATGTTTGTCTTATCATGTTCACCACACGAGGGAAGAACACGCCTATTCCCTTTGCCCAGCTGTTCTCCGTTGAGGGCCCATTCAAGCACCATCCGGTAGCCAACCAGCCTGTATTGTCTGAAACAGAGAAATACAAAATACAGTGGTTATGGGTGTAGGCCTGTATATTGCTAAACAAGATATATGGTTGACTAGTTGATGTAATGTGGCCTATTTTTATTAGCCTAGTATCATGATGCTTTAGGCACACTTATTTAAGTATGACAGAAGTAGCTTATATTCCTTTTATTGACAGAATGGTAAGTGAAATTATGAAGTATTAGGATGTAGCCTACAGTAAAGTAACATGACAGAGGTGTAAGGCTATTATAGATCTGTAGGCTATATGAAAACAGCCATCAAGTCAAGTCAACATCACTAAGTAGGCCAACAGAGACACCACAAATACACACAACTGCTAATGAATTACATAATCATTACATGTACAAGATATAACCAAACACTTACTTTACAGACAGCTGGCCATCAGGTCCAGCTGGCTTGGGATGCTTCCTCCAATTTATTTTGGGAAGGTTGAAAAAAGTCCGCAACACGCCAGAATTGATTATTGCGGGGAAGTCCTGGTGACTGGTGATGCAGGCTGAAGATGCGCTTGTTTCCTCTGGGTTGGTGAGTTCTTGCATCTGTTGTGCGGCTAATTCCCACTCGCAGCAGCAGTAGCTCTCTAACTCTGTTGGCATCAGCTGGCACTTTTGACAACTGCACCACCAAATGGCATTCAGTCTCTCTCTCCTTTCTGCTCCCATGGGTCCCTCTTCTGCTTGCTCCGTTATTTCTCTCTCCGCTCTCTCTGCCCGATCATTTTCCATCTGAAGAAGTTCCTCTCTCTGCCCGATCATTTTCCATCTGAAGAAGTTCCTCATCAGTGAACTCCGGTTCATAAAGATAACCCCTTGGCAACGGGGTAAAGGGCAAATCATCGTCACTGTCATAGTCTGACATAGTTCTCCTCACTAATAATACTGGTTCTCTGTTGTAAACAGCTGATAAAGTTTGCACGGCGCGGTCCCAATTGATTTCTGTTGGCGTGCTGTCTTGCGCACCTGCACGGCGGAGTGATACTGGCCAGAAAATAGTCCCAATTGATAGCAAGGTCTGACGTAATGCGGGGAGGTTTTAAAATTGTTCAAATAGTCTAACAAAACATATGCATACCTTTTTGTAGCTTAAAACCTTTTAGTTACGTGTCCCCCTTATATCTTCAGAACTACTTTTTCTCCGGTAAGCTACGGGCCATTTCTCAGAGCAGGAGGCTCGTTGAGAGTAGTGACACCGTCACATCAGAGCTACAGATGGTCAGCGTTTCACACAACTTAATGTCTAAAAACCTGAACTATCACTTTAACGTTACCATACACACACACTCTGGTGTTTTGCTGTTACATATTGGTGTCTAACTTTGGCCCAGAGTACTCACCTGACTGAAAATGAAGAGAACACACTCTCATATGTTCAGGAATACTGTTGAATCGGGTGGGTCGCAGCAGTAAGGAGAAAAAACATCGCATTTGTCATCTTTTTGTCAGCTCCTCAACTTGCGGGCCTTCGGTTTTTTTCCACTTAGGAAATGAGAAAAAGTGGATTCCATTGTCCAGCTTTTTGCCAGATGTATCATGTGATCAACTGTGGCAGTTTTTAACGCAGCAGTACTGTCCGACCATGATTACTTAAAATGTTGAGCTGGCTTGAAGAGCTAGCTTCCCGCTTTACACTCGCGTTCCTCTAAAGATGGCGCTGACGCCCCACAATGCAAAGCGGCGTGACGTACCTTCACATTCTCTATTGACAAAAATATAGGCTGCTTCGGCTGATTTTTTTTGCGCACATGTGCCCCTAAATATTTTTTACAGTTCGCACTATTTTTAGTCGCAAATGCGAGTGAAACGCTCGCACTGTCGAGCCCTGTGGAGATAGTTGGTGAAACTATCAGCGGTAAAGTGGACACTGCAGAGGCGGGTGTTGGACCTGGTCTTAACCTCTCCACTGGAGCTCCTCTTTACAAAGGCAATCCACCGTTTCTTTACAACTTCCTCTGCAGGAAACTTAAATAAAGTAACAGAGCCGCTACCCTGCACACTGTGGCATCCAGGGAAGATGCACGAGCGACGTGGAGGAGACATTAGCCTACTTGTTAGCTAGCTGCAAACTACCGTCAGTTGATACTATCCGAGACTCGAGAGCAAGCGGGAAGACCACGGAAGCTAATGCACTGACTGTATTTATACTGCTACAGCCTCAGGGGGCGTGTTTGTACCGGGGATAGCTCCGTTATGTAACACGGCTATGATTTAAGGCCTGCCCAGTAAATCCAGAACACAGAAACCTAGGGGCTGTCCACACCAATGCGGGTATTTATAAAACCGTGATTCTTTG
Source organism: Epinephelus moara (assembly GCF_006386435.1). Lineage (NCBI taxonomy): Eukaryota > Metazoa > Chordata > Actinopteri > Perciformes > Serranidae > Epinephelus > Epinephelus moara. The sequence goes on from NC_065510.1 coordinate 44,755,664, forward strand.
CTCACGGTTTGGCCTTTCATCCACATGTAACCTCAGTTTTGGGCCCCTGTAACCGGAGTTATTTGTAACCGAAGTCCAGGGTGAACTTTTTGGAAAAGTCCGGTGTCAGCAGTCATGTGTGGACAGGGTAACCGCAGTTATTTTGTCTCGTCTCCATTGTATGACGTCACAGTGTCACAGGGATCCAGACTCAAGTCCCCGAAACTCATGCTGACATCACACACTTCCGGGTCCGTTTCACCTTCCTCTTCACTCTGAAGACAAAAGATAGTTGTGGAATTTTTCACTAACTGCACATATGGTCAAGTAAGAGATTTTCACTCTATCATAGTAATGACAACAACGTAGATGACAACTTTTTTGTGCAGACATGTTTGTCCTGTTACAAATAATAAAAGACAAGCCTCTCAACTCACTTGCAGTAATGGCGATGATGTAGAGGCAGACGGGTGTGCATCGATCGAAGTGGAGGTTGATGTGGATGGGATTGGGTCCTAGTGCACACAAAAACGATACACATTGTGTCAGTGTAATAATGAAGGGGCAAAACTGATACTTTGCTAACATCCATAAAAGGCATTTTGGCTGCTGTGCTTACCCCTGAGTGTGACCATGTAGGAGCCAAAGCAATGTATTTCCCTGATAGGGATCGTCTTGTGCCTGTTGTTGTCGTCTGAGGTGGACTGGTGAGCACTAGAGTCAATGCAGAGGATAAACAAGGCCCAGACGATCCAGATAGCTCCTCATCTGCTCGGTGTTGGCTTTTAATTGGAGTGGATTGGGGGTGTGTTTCAAAGTCTGGTTCTGGAAAATATACCTCACCACTGGCATTTTCCTAAAAAAAAATAAAAGAAGTGTGTTACACAGCATCATAACAAAAAGAGCTTTTACTTTACTCCACTGTTGGTAAGGTGTCTATTAGCCTACATGTAGGTATGGGAGCGTGTCTATGTTCCCACAGCTGTATGTTCCCACAGCCCTATGTTCCCACATTACTAAGATATGATTCAAATTTAGGCCGCAATTCTAATCTGCATCGAGGAACATGGCTTCGGATCGTGATCAAAATTTGAGGGGGGCTTCCTCACTCCATGCTAAACCTCCCCACCAAGTTTTGTGGAAAATCAGTGCAGTTTTATCTGCATTTTTTGTACGTTTGGTTTTTCAATCGGTCACAGAAGCGCCACCCAAGGACGGATAGGGCCTACATCATGGTCAAATCAACAGAGCAGTAGTTTCTGAGTAATCATACGATTACTTATAAATGTGGGAACATAGAGCTGTGGGAACATAGGGCCTAATTTTGAAAAGAAAAATTGTCTTAGTAATGTGGGAACATCAAGCTGACCCGTAGGTACAGCAGCCCAATTCACACATTGTTGTCTGCAGAGGGTAACGTTATGTAATTGAGTTATTCAACACTTAGTATGGACTCGAGTAAATTATGGTGCATTACAGTACATTACTTTTTGTATGAGTGTATTTATAGTACTACCGCTTTGAAATAGGCCTTGTATAGAGTTATTCAACTTATCTTTTACCGTTTTGTAGTTTGAGATATTACACCAATCCATGTACACAGATAATAGTCCAATAACATCAGTACACAAAGCACCAATAGAAATGCATTACCTCCGTTGTGTCTGTTGTGCCTTCTGCAACCATTGGGATGGCATTCTTCCTGAGGTTGAGACGCTGCACTTTCTGGCCTTCTTTCTTTGCCCTTGCGGGAAAGAAGTCTTCCGGAGCGAAGTGAGCACTACAAACCCTATGATCTGCACGCCTCAATGCTCCCTCTTGAGTATTAGGGTCCATTTTCAGCACAACTAGCCAGAGCTTTAGTAATTCCACGTTGCGTAATGGAAGCCTGTGGAAGCTGAAGTTCGTCCAACTTGTCATTTTGTTGGTACAATTAGGAAAAACGCAAAAACGAACCATGGTGTACTTACTAGCAACGTTAGCAAATTCCAGCTGTAAACAGAGCTGTGCTGCGGCGTACCTGGATGACATCATCCAGTTCAGAGGTTAGTAGGTCAGTATAAATGACCCGGATGATGATGACAAGCAACTCTAGCGATTCATAAAAACATATTGGTGAAATGAACGAGTTTCGCGGCAGATAATGTGTTATTTAGAGCCTCATTGTCAGTGCCCCGATCATTCCCACTATATGGATGTACGTGGCTCTTGGGGATCTAAATATCTTCCGAAGGACTCCAAATGACACCAAACTTATCTGGGTGAGTAAACAACCGTATTTAATGCCAGAAATAAGGTCCAGGTTGTAAAAAACGGAACTTTCCCTTTAATAACTGATAAAAGTATTGAAATGATGTCACACAAAACATATTGTTCCAGAAGATTTCTAAATTTAGAAACATTATAGAATTGAAATTGTGACATAAATAAATAAAATAATAATAATAATAATAATAATAATAATAATAATAATACAACACACACCCACTTCTCTGCTCCTCTGGTGCCACCCCACTGTCTTTTGGACTGCTTATAGCATAACGTAATGACATCATTGTAAGCGGACAACATGATGGTGCAAAAGACAGAAGTCTTCGCTTTCTGCTGCTGCAAAAAATCAAATGCTCAGGCTATTATAGTTTTTATTTTAGATGGATTTTACGCAGGATCATGTAAACTATAATCTCCTACAGCCATGACGGGACAATACTGTGGCATCACTATGTGCTGTTGTTGAGGACCCAGTGTTGGTAGCGGCATCCCAGAATGTCAGCAGCAGATGCAGGAGGACACCTAGTGCATAATATGTAGATGTGAATGGCCGCTGACAAAGCGGCAACATGTGATGACTTGGGATAAGAATGTGTTGGAAGTGTAAGTAAGTGGACCTTGCTTTTAAAATATGTCGGCTAACTACAGGTATGTGAATGAATGATTATTGGATCTCTGTGCTCTACCTTTCATACCTTTGCTGTGCCTTATTTATGTGTTTTAGCCATCTCCAAATCAGGTAGCTGACTGTGCGCATTTCTCCTTTCAACTACAACTTTCCAATTGTTCCCCTGTTAATCAATCAACTTGTTGCTGTCAGCATTTAAATCTGTTCTGTCTGGGCTGTCATAAGCTGTCATTTAAGTTGATTCATCAGAGCCCAGAGTGTGACACAGCTGAAGCTCCGGTCCACTGAGATCCTCAAGAATCGTACTGCAGGTCACCTCTATTCAGGTCATCACCACCACAGATATTTATGGACTGTGTCAAGGCAAATTCCTGCCAAGCTATATGAGTTTACCGCCACATGAAAACTGTACTTCCATAAAAGGGTCTAATCACCAAACATTCCTTCTACAAAGTCCATTCTATTACAAAAATGTAAGGCCACCACTTTTTGTTTTTTTCCGACCAACAGTTCCAGCCTGGTCTTACTCCCAACCTGTCAAATACCAGTGCTTGGTCAGTGGATCTCAATAGCACTTTGATGCACACTGGCACCCTTAGCAGCGGTATATTACAAAGTGGGCAGCGGTTTTCGATGCTGCAAGCAATTACTTAAATAGAAAGAGCAAGGATGTCACCCAAGAGTCAATCAAGTTATTTAATAACAGTATAGTGTGCTAATATGTGTAGCATGCTATGCTAGATGTTACATTACATTGGTACTTATTTTAAGCTGAACTGTGATGTTTTTTTCTAAACCTAACCCCAAGCTTTTGTTGCCTAAATCTAAGGAAATTAACTGTTTTACCCTTGTAAGTTTATTTTGAGAAAGCAACAAGCAGAACCTCTTCATTTCCTGTAAAAATGGAAGTTTATTTTGAAAAGACACAATGCATGTAACAAACCTAACTTGACACACCCTACCTGAACGTCTGAAACTGATGCATGTACCTAGCACCTCATATTTTGACATGTAGGGCTACTGACCATTTGACAAATTGAGATAAGAACATGCTGACTCTTGAGAACCCAAATACATTTAATTTGCAGGGACATTAAACAAAGAAAATCAGTATATTATCACAGTTTAGGAGCTGAAACTAGGTGATGTTGTGCTGTGATGATCTGTCAAGCTGTCAGAGCTAGCACTGAGCCCACACTGTCAATAACTGCACTCCTGAAGAAATATTATCAAAAATGAGAAGTAAATTTCAGAGAGAAGCAGACAGAAGGGTCTACAATATGTGTTAGAAGAATGTATTTAGGATGTCATACTCACTCAGCAGCTAAAACAGGTTAAAAAGATAAAGATAGACAAGCTAAAGCCTAACTATGGCTACAGATGACAGAGTAAAAGTGAACCACCACATCACTGGCAATCAAGACTAAAAACAATGAATACAAAGGGAAACTTTGCTGATATTCAACCGGCTGCATGTTATCACAGTGTGTGCAGTTAAACAGTGTTTTGCTTCCCCCCCGTGCTGCCAGCTGCCAGACCTCTGCAAGGCCGTGGGAAGTAGGGGTGCGCAGGGTGCTGTAGCACCCCCTGGCGGAAGGGGAAAAAATAAAATAAAATTTTAAAAAATAAAATAAAATAAAACTTTTGAAACTTTTTTTTTTTTTCAAAAGTGGATGACCTGTTAGATTGCAAAATGTTATGTTTGAAACTACGTTTAACAATAAAGTTGACTTTGACTCGCAACTTTACGTAGTACGTGATGAGGCGCGTAAGGTGCAACAGCAAGGAGTTCAACATGGCGATCATGAGATGGCAAAAGCGGATTTCGAATTTCTTTATGAATCCTGGTCCATCAAAAAAAGATAAACCTAGCGGCTCAGAATCAACAACTGACAGCAGCAGCACACACGATACTACAAGTGCAAGTCAAGCTAGTGGAGAGGAGGAGGCTAGCACCGTGTGACAAGAGGACGCCGAAGAAGAGGCCGAAGCTAACAGCAGTAACAGCAGCTCCGTGCAACAAGGAGAGCCTGGGGGAGAGAAGGAAACGGGCGCCAACAGCACCCGCACCCAAGTGCAGGAAGCTAGCACTAGCGGCACCCACCCAGAACCAAGAGCAGCTAACATTACAGGAGGACAACAACCACTGTTAACACATCCCTGCCAGCCTCGTAACCATTCTTTTCCTGTTAGGCATTTTGGAGAGGAAGGCTTTTCCCGTTCTTTTCAACCTCGGTGGTTTTATAAGTGGGGATGACTACACTACTTTGCAGAGACTGACGGTGTTTTTTGTTTTACATGCCTCCAGGCTGTGCAGAAAAAGCTAGTAGCTGTAGATGAAGATCGGGATGGGCAGCAGTTTGTAGACGGAGGCTTTTCCAACTGGCATAAGGCCACAGCAAAATTTAATTATTGGTAAATCGCCAATACACAGAGATGCTATCCGAACACTGGCTGGGTTAAAGCAAACACCAATAAGTGCCCTACTTTCTGATGCAGCAGCAAAAGAACAGCAGACAGCAAGGAATGTCCCGGAGGTGTTGTTCCGTTCCATTTCTTTTCTAGGAAGGAAAGGACTGCCTTTTAGAGGAGACACAACACGGGATGGTGTCCTGTACGAGTTGATGTTGGAGCGGACTTCTAACTTACCCAAAGAAAGAGAATGGATCATGAAGCGAGATAATTGGAATAGCAACACAATCCAAAATGAGATCATCGCACAGTTTGTGCATTCTGTGGAAAGGGCAGTGGTATCTCGTGCATCAGGCAGTGTTTTTTATGGGCTGACAGCTGATGGCACAACCGATATCAGCACTGCAGAGCAGTTTTCCTGCTCTCTTCAGTATGTTGACAACGATCTTGAGACACACAGTGACTTTTTGGGATTTTACAACTGCCCTGACACTACTGCAGAGACACTATATTTATGCATCAAAGACATTCTATTGAGGCTGAACATCCCTCTTACTAATCTCCATGGATATTGCTTTGACGGTGCCTCTAACATGTCAGGCCGTGTGTCCGGGGTCCAGGCCCGACTGAAAGAAGTAAGCCCTCATTCACTATATGTGCACTGCTGTAATCATCGCCTGGATCTTGTACTTCAGTAATTAACACGCAAGGTGAGCGTAGTAGCAGAAGGACTGAACTTTGTGCAGGGTGTTTCTGTGCTCATCGAAGAGTCAGCTAAACGCAAGGAGCTGTTTCAGTCACTATTCAACTGTGCCCAAAATAATGACGTCATCGTCATTATTTTGGGCTTGTGCCCAACGCGATGGTGTGTGAGAACTAAAGCGATTCAGCGCTGCTGCTCATCCTACCCTGTCTTACTGGCCACACTGGAAAACTTGAAGGAGGACAAAAGTCTGAGAGGGGAAACCAAGTCCAAAGTAGCCCGACTTCATAAACAGGCACTGAAAGGCAAAACTCTTTTCAGTCTTTGTTGCTGTGAAGCGCTATTTACTATTTACTGCAGAGCAAAAAGGCAAGTGCTCTGGGTGCCATTGAGTGTGTGAACCTTCTGAAGGAGCGAGTAAGGGCTCTGCAAGATGATAGCAAAGTGACAGAGTTGATCAATGAAGTGAAAGCGAGTGGTCTAAAAATGCCCAGTGATGCTGAATCCATGACCATGCCCAGGCAAAGCAAAACACCTGCCAGGTACAGCTTGTGGTCGACAGACCACAAGCACAGAAGAACTATCACAGGCTCCATACAAGGTCAGATGGAGGTCAGAGTTTTACAAAGCTGTGGACTTGATTCAGTCAGAACTCAGCAGGCAGTTCGATCAGGATGGGATGACAGTCGCGGCATCCAGGGAGAAGACGATCATCAACACGGCAAATGGAAAGCCAACAGCAGTACTTGACACACAGTCTCTCAGTCTCCCCAGAGAGTTTGACCTCGGCCAACTGCAACTTCAGCTCCAGATGCTGGGAGACATCTTTAAAGAGACTGCTCCTTGCAACACAGTACAGGAAGTCGCCGCAGGTTTCTCAAAACTTCACGTGCAAACCAGAGCTCTTTTTGGAGGAACAGAGAAACGTATTAAACTTTGCATGTGCCTCCCTATATCTGTCGCTTCGTCTGAGAGGAGTTTCTCTACACTCAGACGCCTTAAAACCTGGCTGAGGAGCACTATGTCACAGAAGAGACTTACACACCTCACACTCATGCATGTGCACGTGGACATCATTGAACAATTGGATATATGTGACATGATGATAAGTTTCATCAGTGTGACCCCAGAGTGTAAAAACACATTTGGAGTACTATCATAAGGTAAGACACATTTTCATGCACTACTATGGTAAAGTAGGCCTAAATGCATATTAGCCTATTATTAACTGTTACTTATATCGTTATGCCTAATAAGTCAAGTGTCGATGGTCGCTGTTTTCATCAGTGTTTCTTGTGTCAATCTGGCTTTCCTATAAGCCAGTACCCAGCCGCTGATGTATGTTTGTGTGTAGCCAAATATCGTTTGCAATAGCATACTAACTTGATTGTTTCTTGTTTTCTGTGGTGAATGCAACAAAGCCCTTGCTCATAATCAGTCAGCGGAGTTGTGTATTGTTTGCAATCTTTGAGCCTGGTTGCTCGGGTTTGTGTTTGGTTGTGTAACTTGTATTGATGCATGTTATGAATTGTTGTGCGCTGTGTGCAAGCATACATTGCTGACCTGATCGTTTTCTGTGGTGATTGACTAGCAACCTTTTTGCATTGTAGCCTAGGTCCTTGTTGATAAACGTGATGCGTTCAATTATCAATAGCAGAGGAGTGTTTGTGGTGTGTGCGTGCGTGCGTGTTCCAGACCCTCATATTTTCAGCACCCCCTCCCTTAAAATAGTTCCCACGGCTTTGGACCTCTGCCACCAGATGGGAGCCAAATACTGTTAATCTGCACACACTGCGATAACACACAGCTGGTTGATTATTGGGCAGTCTTCCTGTTTCCCTTCACTGGTTTCTGTAGACCAGGTAGGTCTTTATTAGGGGCCGGGCAGCCTAAGCTGCCAGGACCCTATTGTTTTGCTGCATGTTCTTCTTCTTCTTCTTCTTCCGAGGAAATCATACTTCCCATGCAAGAAAAATCACCAAACTTTGCACAAAGGTCCAGTCCCATGCCAGATTGCCTCAGCTGCAAAAACAGGCCAATAGTCCTGATGGTGGCGCTACAGCAAGCCTCTAAAGTTCAAAATTTTGAAAATTCACAACAAATCAACCTTATGTGCTACAGATTTGCAACTTTCACCAAAATGTAGCCCCAATATGAAGAAATGAAAGAAACTTTTGTACATTTAAACCTATTGCAAATTATAAAGTCCATCACTCAGGTTTAATAAATTTTACAGTTTTTAAAAAAAAAAAAAAAACACAATCTCCTCCCACAATTTTTGCTCAATTGACACCAAACTTGCTACAGAGCATCTTCAGACTGTCCTACACAAATGATCCACACAGATTTTTGATTTATCGAAAATTGAGCCTACAGTGCATCAAAACGTTTGACTGTAAATGGTATTGTAAACATATACTTGCAAATTCTTGCTAAATACATTTTCAATGTTCATTAAAAAAAAAAAAAAAAATGAAGAAAATCTGAAACGATTGCATGAGAGTCTATGGAGCACAGTTGTGTTGTTGTTGGACCCTTTTTGAAGCTGGCAGATGCTACTCTATGATTGTCCAGTTTGCGTTTGGGGGGCTTAACAAAGGGTCAGTTAAAAAAGATGTCTGTTGATTGACTAGTTGATTAATTAAGTAATCACAAGTACAATGCGAACATATGTGAAGGTCTGAGAAGTGTATTTTCCAATTTAGACTTCCCAAAGTCCTAAAAATTGATGCAATATTAGTAGATAAATGAAAATAACAGAGGCAACAGAGGCAGAGGAGTAAGAAGAATAAGAGAGGAGGAAAGGTTGCAAATAGTAGAGTAAAAGGATGTAAAATTAGAGGGAGGACAGGTAGGTGCTTCCATCAAATGAATACAATTACATAGGTGGAGCAGGCACGTAATTATAGGGTCAGTCTGAAAGCTACAAAAAGAGAAAACAGAGAGGAGACAGAAAACATGAGGACAAAGATAGAGAGCAAAGAGAGTGCCCTGCCTCTTGTCTAGCTTACTGAGTATAGACAGCTGATAGAGATTAATGTCTTGAGTGGGTGGGCAGCAGGGAGAAAGGTCCAGACTGGCAGTGCGTGAGTTGGATGCATGATTGATGGAGGGAGCAACTCAGGGCAGGGGAGGACGAAAGAGGGCGAGAGAAGGGGTAGTTATGGGCGAGAGGAAGAGTTGAGAAGTTCAACGTCATGAGTGTGGTCTAAAGCAAGACAGTAGATTGATGAGGGCTGAGATTGAGGGATGACGAGATGGAGTGAGAGTGGCTGAATGAGGGGGAGGGTCCTAGATTGGAGGCAAAGTGCAGAGAGGTAGAGCAGGCTGTGAGAGAAAGAGACGAGTGAGATGGAGGGATAGCTGAAAGAGCGCAAGCACTCGAAATGAAATGTTCAGGCTGCTCACAACAAATCCAGGTTTCCATTTTCATGCAGTGTGCAAATAACCTGCTGCTAAGTGCATGCTGGGATATGCATTTACTCCACGTAGTTTGGAAGCAGCTTTAACACCACACCCACCTCATCAAATTCAATGATTCATCTCATATTATGGTTGTGGTGAAGTGTAAATTGAGTGTGAGTGACACACCTACATACACACACACACGCACTATTTGCCCTACCGTGGAGATAAGCAGTAATGAGCTCTGCCGGCACCTTCGACACACCTCTCACAGTCCTGCAGCTGTATATCTCTTCATTGCCACATTCTGTCCATTCTCTTATCTTCTGGCCTCCCACCTCTATTACTCTTAACTATTCCTCTCCCCTTCATCTTTTACACCCCGCCTTTCCTCGGTCTCTGCTCCTTCTCAGCAACTCTTACTCTCTTTTGCTTTTACTTTCCTCTGCTCTTTATCTCCACTTCAGTCTTCTTAACTCGTTTCTGTCTGACATTTTTCTTTAATATTCACTCCTCCGATCACCTAAGACTCAAATTGAAAAAGACATAAGTCCATAGACTCTAACTCGCTAAAATGTTAGATAGTTTGGTTTTGAAATAGAAACTGAGAAATTATTTTTGATGTAGTGTCACTCCTAAAATGACCATTAAACGGTTGATGATTCTCAGTTGCTGAGGATTCAGAAAATTATTCCGCTAACAGAAAGTGGGGAGAAAAATAGAGATGAAATGCAAAAGAGCTACTGCACACTGTTAAACTGCTGTGCATAATAATCATTTTACAATCTGATTTTCACCTGCCTTTCCACATGATTTATTTAAATGAATGATGATCAGTTTAGAAAGATGAAATGTTTGTGTGCATGCAGCAATGAGCTGTGAATGAGAGCAGTACTGCTTGTCAACACTGGTCCAGTGAGATACTGTATGGAGTGAGTAAATTCTGCCATGTGTCATGTGGTATTTCAACCCGTTCTCATTCCGAGCTCATCAAATACTGCAGCTTTGTCAGTGATTTCTGTGTCAAACACCGACACCAAAAGTCCTCTTCTACATTTGTATGATACACCCCCAGGTTGTGTCAGTTTGTAACGTGGCAGGATGGAACCTTTTGTGTTGTTACGATATGCCACTAGTCAGACAGACGGCATCTGTCATGACAGTATGATATAAGGACGGGTGGCATCAGTTTATAATGCGGCTGGACAGCACCTGTCATGGTGGCATGATACACTGCTGCACAGTGTCAGTTTGAATCTCTGGGTGATGGATGGGTCCAACATACCCCAGATCTTCACCCAGGAGCACAGTCTTCACTTCCTGTATGAATGTAGACCAAACCATGAAGTTTTTTATTCTAAGCTAACCACGTGCTTTTGTTGACATCCTGGTGTTGGCTGTGGCATCCTGGAACGTCAACAGCAGATGCAGGAGGATACCTAGCACATCATATGTAGACATGAAAGTCCACTGACAAACTTTTATCCATAATATTAAATATTATTGGGCAGACAGAACAAGGCTAGCCTGTTGCTGTGTAAACTGAGCAAAACGAAGTAGCAAGATAGTTTCAGAGGGGGTTATTTGCCCATTTGGTAAATTACATGCAACATATATATATGTATTTCTATTCTAAACAATCCTAAAATGTTGACCCTAGTAGATAAATCTAAGCTAGAAATTGTGGCTGTTGTAATGTAGCCAGAAATAACTTGGAAATTGTGACTCCGCTGTAATATTAACCCGCTAATTCAAAAACATTATTTTCAGCAAGGTCTAGTGCAGCAACTTAAAATGAGTAATGACATCATACCAGTAACTTTACCAGCTCGACTGTGACATGAATGCACCATATCAGTATTATGGAGAGCTTGTCCACAAGTATTTGTGTTGTGCCATGATTAGTTTGTTTGAGGTTGTTGTTCAAATTTACAGTCAAACACAAACCTACATATAGTTCCTACAGTCACAAAAGTTAAGGTTACTAAATGAATGCACATCACCCTGAACAGATAAATAGGCCATAGCAAAGACATGGCCGTGATAACAAAGATGGTTAAACAACAGCCACTCTACCAGAATACTAAATATTATGTATAAAGAAGTGAACAAATGCAGTGCAGTAAAGGTGTTATGGGTTGAGTTTTTGATGCATGTTTTGTGGCTGCTCTTGTGTTGTGTTTTCTTTTTTTTTTTTGTTCTCCTGTCCTTCCATGAGGGCTGGTGTGTGGTGGAGGCGGGGCTGCCCTACTTTTCCAGGGTGAGGTACGCCTGGTTTCCATTTCACCTCATCTACCTCACTATAAAGCCGGCTCTGACTTCACGGTGCCAGATAATTCCGTCTCGTTCGGTAGCGCTACTCTTACTTGAGTTTCTTCGCCTCGTGAGTATTTTGCCTGCTTCTCTTTTTGACCAGCTCCACTGACTCGTGTTTTTTTGTCTCCCAGCAAGCATTTTTTGGTTTAAAAAACGTCTAATAGCCATCTACATGAAGACCTGACGTCTAGGCTAAATCACGGCTGAATTTGAGCTGTCAGTGAAAATTTGGTTGACATCTAACCATAGCCAAAGTGTAGACGTCATCAATTATACGGCTATGTAGACCATGTCCAAAAAATGGAGATAAACATATTTTAATTACTGTTGACTCTCCATACATGATTGAATATCATACCGCACGCCATCTGAAATGGCGAAAATTACATTTAATCAATTTCAAAATTAAATCAGCTAGATTTGGGTTACGTGTAGCTAGACTAAATCGGAGCTAAATACGTTTAAATCACGACTATTGCTTGCTGGGCTCTGTCATTCACAGTTTGGTGCCTCGCCGCCTTTACTCTCCAGAGCTCTCGCCTCCTGCCACCACCAGGCAGCTCACGTCTCCGTGCAGCCGTTTTTGTGTTTTTGCTGCTGTTTTTTGTAATAAATTATTGTGATATTTACTCCGCCTGTCTCCTGCTACTTGGGTTCCTTCGGGTTCTCGCCAGTTCTTAACAAAAGGCCATGTGTAGGGGTTTCTACTGAGTGTTTAACCATGTGCCATCAACAGGTTTCTTCTCAGAGTAACAGAAATTATTTGGCCATATACTGGACCATGAGGTTGTATGACCCTTGTGTTTTTGATGAAACTGAGTTGTGTGCACAAAAAAAAAAAAAAAAAAACACTTTTATGTTTGCTTTCAGCTCCATCCAACCATCTGCATGGATGATAAAAAAGTACTTCTGCTGGTTTACAAAGACGAAACACACTGATGTGTTGTCTGTTTCAAAACTGGAGAGTATGCAAATATTGCGGCGCATATGCAAACACATGAAAAGGCAGCTGTTCGACATGGAGGTATGTTTTAATTTCAAATCTAGAGAAGTCTATGCAGGTGTTGTGAAATGTTGTAAATTTGTTCTTTATTTAAGGGAAGGAGTTTATACTAATGTGTGCATCAATGTTGTAATAGTGAACATCATATAAGATTTTCATTTTAGCACAAATTGTTTGTAAATGTAATTTTTTGTTTGTTTGCAGGTTTTAAAATGTACAGATGCCTGCGAGGCTGTGTGAAAACTCCACATTACCATTGCTGCCATTGTGGCCGTGATGTGCACTAATCTGCCGGCAGCCTAAATATAACAGAGACTTCAATAAACACTTTGCTGAATTTCTGGCTTGGATTGTGACAGAATTCTAATCCAATGTCCAGGTTTATGATGCAGTGTTCTCCGATCATATGCCGGTGTTATTTGATTTCCTGTTGCCCTGTCAGAGTCTTGACCCGTGCGCGCCTGTGCGCTATGGCCGTATGCTGAAACCCTCCTCTGCTGCTGTTTTCACATCTGTCTTTGTGAATACGCCTTTAGCTCACACTGAAAACAGCTCTTTAGATTTCATGGACACGGAGAAACTAACAGCATCCTTTATGTCCACCTGTAATGGAGTTCTTGACACCATCGCGCCTCTCAAACTCATGCGCACTAGAGCCAAACGCGAGCCCTGGCTTAGTGATGCCACGCGCAATGCCTGGCGAGTATGCCGGAAGGCGGAGCGCAGGTTTAAAAAGAACAAGCTTCATGTCAACTACGAAATTCTCAAAAACAGCTGGAGAAATTATCAGCAAATTGTAAAATCAGAAAAGGCGAGATATCTCTCTGATGTTATCTCCAGTAATTGCAACAAGCCGCAGGTTCTTTTTAAAACTATTGACTTTATGCTGAACCCCACTCAACCAAATTGTCTCGAGGCTTCAGATGAGATGTGTGAAAAATTTCGCTGCTTTTTTCTAGAAAAAATTCGACAATCAGAGCCACTATCTCACCCCCTTCTTTTGTTCCCTCAATTGATGTCACATCCTCTGCTGTGTTCAATCAGTTTGAACCTGTGTCAATGTATTTTCTTATAGATGTGGTTAGCAAACTAAAGCCCTCATCCTGATCTATAGACCCTGTCCCTGCCAGGCTCTTTAAAGAGATCTGGCAGACTGTTGGTTTTGCCGTACAGGGAATTATTAATTCTGGTCTTGTGTCAGGTTCTGTGCCAGCTTGTTTTAAACAGGCAGTCATAGCACCACTGATTAAAATCCCAACCTGGACACGTCTGCCCTCTGTAATTTTAGGCCTGTTTCCAAGCTTCCTTTTATGTCCAAAATTCTGGAAAAAAACAGTACTACTGCAACTACAGTCTTATTTAAATATACACAAGATTTTGGACGTTGCTCAATCTGGTTTTAAAGTATTTCACAGCACAGAGTCTGCACTTTTAAGAGTTTTTAATGATATTTTAGTAACCACTGACTCTGGTGACTCTGCTATCCTTTTTTAGATCTCACCGCTGCGTTCGACACAGTTGACCACTCCATTCTTATTTCTTGCCTAGAACATTGTGTAGGCATTAGGGGCACTGCTCTAGAGTGGTTCAGGTCCTATCTGTCGCAGAGATCGTTTACTGTCAAAATTGGTGAGGCTACATCTTCTCCTGCTCCCCTCTCCTGTGGAGTCCCCCAGGGCTCTATTTTGGGGACCATTTTGTTTTCTCTGTATCTTCTGCCCCTTAGTCTTATCTTAAAGAAACATGACGTTGCTTACCACCTATATGCAGAGGACTCCCAAATTTACTTGCCCGTCAAAAGGCTCAACAACTGCTCCCAGACACCCCTGTTTGAGTGTCTCAAGGACATTAAGGCCTGGATGGTGCTAAACTTCCTTAATATAAATTAATGTAAAACAGAAGTTGGCACCACTGGCACCACTTGATTCAGTTTCTTCCAATGATTTGGGTTTCCTGAAGCCCTACGTTAAACCTGTGGTCACTAACCTTGGCGTCAAAATAGACAGTGCTCTTAAAAACTTGAAAAGCAGATAAATGCTGTGGTGAAGTCCAGTTTTTTTCATTTGAGGCTTGTATCCAAAATCAAACCTGTGCTTTTTAATGACCTTGAGCAGGTTATCCATGCTTTTGTTTCTAGCTGTTTGGATTTCTGCAACGCACTGTATGTGGGGCTAAACCAGGCTTCCCTAGCGCGTTGCAGCTTGTTCAAAATGCGGCAGCACGCCTCCTAACAGGTACCTGCAAGCGTGAGCACATTAAACCCATCCTGGCCTCCCTCCTCTGGCTTCTGATCGAGTTTAGAATTGATTATAAGATTTTGTTGTTTGTTTTAAGTACTGAATGGGCGAGCTCCCCAATACATTGTCGACCTCCTGAAAGTGTACACCCCCTCAAGGTCACTGAAGTCGGCCGATCAACTGCGGCTTGTGGTCCCAAAAAGCTGTCTGAAAACGAGAGGTGACCGTGCCTTCTCGTTAGCTGCCCCTAGGCTATGGAATGACCTGCCTGCCCATGTCAAAATGGCCCCCACTGTCAGAACTGAGCATAGGAGGTTGGACCCAAAAGCACGACCAGAAAGACACGTTCAAAGTTACACAGTTTATTAAACACTTCAAAAAATACTGAAGGGGTTCCTGGGGGGCTGGCAGGCCCGAAGGAAACAGGCTGGGAATCCAACGGGAGGGGTCAGATGAGAGACGTGGGTCAGGCAGGCAGAGTCAGAACCAGGAATCCAGAGAGTTATGCAGAGGTACAGACTAGAGACAGGCAGAGGACGGTTATCGAGGCGGGCAAGGGCCAAAACACAGGTTGGCAGGAATCTTGGCAGAGGTACAGATGAGGAGCAGGCGAAAATGGGTTATCGTGAGAGCAGGCAGGATCATACACAGGCTGAACAGGGAAACGGCGACGGAACCGACAAGGAACAGGCAGGTCTCAGGAAACGGGTCACAAACAGATCTCTCACAGGAAGGCAGGCAGAAAACACTGGTAAGTATCTCTCTCTCTGGAATCGATAACAAACTGGCAACGGAGACAGGGGAACACAGGGCATATATACTGCAGGGAGGCAGGTTAACGAGACACAGGTGAAACACATTAGGGAGGAGGGAGGCAATCACACAGGAGGAAGTAAAGACACCAGACATGACACAGGAGGGAATATACCAAAATAAAACCGGAAATGACAAGACAAACACAAAACACTAACGTCTGGAGACAGTTGTGACACCCACTGTAGAATCTTTTAAGTCCCGCCTCAAGACCCACTTGTTTTCCTTGGCTTTTGATTCTGGTTGCAAGCAGACCAACCTGTCTCTGTGTCTTTTATCCCTTGAGCTTGCAGGTACTGTCTGTATCACTTCTGTATTTATGACCTGTATATTTCGTAATATGTACTTCTGTACAGTCCTATGTGGATATTCTGTATATTCTTATGTGAATTTCTGTTTATTTCTGTATATGCTTATGTGTAGCTTGTGCAGCACTTTGGTAACTTCATGTTTTTGAAAAGTGATATATAAATAAAATGGACTGGACTGGTGATATGTGACAACTTGGGATGAATACATGTTGCAAATACTGCAGCTATGTCATGTTGAGAACACTGGGGGAACCCACACGCAGGACACAAACAGTTGGTGGAAAAAAATAAGGATTTATTCCACCAAAAGCAAAAAATGGTGAATGGTGGGGAGCGGGGTCCAAGGGTCAAGTGAGAAGGGTGAGGGGGATGATGAGCAGGGCTGGCTGGGGAGCAGATGGGTGGATGGCTGGCAGGTTGGTTGGAGAACGGAGAGGCAGATGCAGATGCGTACTGGTCCTGGAACATACGGAGAATCAGGATTAACAAAAAGGCGGAAACAGCACGGGGAATCACAAGCAATAAATTGTCTTTTTTAAAGTCTGGCCTGAGAGAACTACCACAGAGGGTTGAACAACATTCTGGCGATGAGTGGGTGAGAACCAGGGGTAGATATAGACTGGAGGTTGATGAGCTTGATGGAAGGCAGGTGTGTGTAATCAGCCAGGTGAGTGTAATCAGCCAGGAGCCAGGGAAGGGAAGCCACAAGACACAGACAGACACTGGGGAAAGGGGCGGGGAAAACACAGGAGAACACTGGGAAATGCAGTCCAACAGCACACAGCTGCAACATGTCAGTTATCTGGACATTAGATACCAACGCACAAAAGCACCTTTTGCAGTGGTATAATATGCCAACCCGGTCTCACTTCAAAGTTGTTGAAAACTGGCGCTTGAGCAGTGACTCCTGGTGTCAGACACAGATGAAAAAAGCAGTCCTTTCATGTCAGCATGATAAGCCTGGTAACATATGGAGCTTTATCCCTATCTTTATTCAAGAGAGTGGTCTATCAGTTTGAGAGCATTATTTATTGATTTGACGTTCAAAAACCCTGCCCTCACACTCACATAGCCTCTGCTTGCGCTTGGATCTAATCTGTTTCTTTTCAAACTGTGTGCTCACACTCAGATACCATGTTGCTCGCACTCAGATACAATGTTGCTCTCACAGATTTCCTGCTCGAGCTTCGGCTTTTCTCCTCGCGCTCAAACTGTTTCTGTGCACTTGCGGAATTTCTGCTCTCAGATTTCTGCCCTGTGCTTGGATTTCTTTGTGAAACAACCCTGTCAAAATCCCCCTACCAATAGAATGCCAGATTTACTGTTGACCAATGAAATGATCCCTGCCTCCTTGTGGGCGCGCTCGCTTTAGTATTAGAGCGTCCCGTCCGGACGGGTACTCTTTAACCGGGTTTATCCACTCCCACCCTCCAGGGCTTTATTAAATGTTCTTCCCTTGCTTTCTTTACCACTTTTGGAATAAAGGGACTGTTAATTTACACACGTGCGCCATGTGTATATATATATATATATATATAGTCCTATATGTATTATACAACAGTTAGTTCCAAATGAGTAATTTGATTGGACGAGAGGCATTCCGTGAATGCTGATATAGAGTATAACATCACTGGGACTTGTAACAGTAAAATCACTCCGCTCACAGGTGTTATAAATATAAATACAACCGTTAATTAACCAACTGTCACACTTGCTACATTGACGCAAACGGGCACTATAGCGTTACACCAAGAAGATGGATATTTTCCCCAAAATTACATTTGAATTAAATTATGAGTGGTCGTCAGGAGAGGACGAGGAAAAGGAAAGCCAGGACTCTTCTGTGCAGACCTCCAGGTGTTTGAATCCGGCCGTGCCAACATCCAGGTTTGCCAACGTTTCATCAGCCGAACTGGACGAAGTTACACAGCTGCAGATCAATGTAAATTCAAAGTAGCTTGTGAGTTCCTGGCGTGTGTGCTGTGTTGCCTGGCAACAGACCGGGGGAACTGTTTTTTTCCGCGGCGCTACGTAACATACTTAAATAATTTATTTCATCACCTTTTGTTAACATTTCCTTACTCAGCATTGCTGTTTAAGCTGTTGTTGAACTGTTGTATAAAAGCAATATCACACGAGAGGGAGTGACGTTATGTAGGCCTACTGTATATTGTCACGGCTGTAATTGTCTTCGGCATGAGGCCGGCTGTGACGATATACAGTACAACGTCACTCCCTCTCGTGAGATATTGCTTATATATACATATATATATATATACAGTACAGGCCAAAAGTTTGGACACACCTTCTCATTCAATGCGTTTTCTTTATTTTCATGACTATTTACATTGTAGATTCTCACTGAAGGCATCAAAACTATGAATGAACACATGCAGAGTTAT